>NW_026942411.1:0-173932 GCF_024139115.2 Armigeres subalbatus
GCCGTTTTAGCGATTCGCGGTCATTTTTATTCGTATCCCTCTCTGATTGCATTTGGCTTGTTTGTATTTAACGGAGCAAGGTGTTTATATCGAAACGTAAACGTTCTTGGCTACTGTGGCTCGGATCAAATGTGTTTGCCAAATATTTAAATTTTCATTTCGGTTTGCGGTTGCTTAGAACATTATACGAATCCGGATATGAGTAATGGCATTTCTTGGTACTCCCCTAGGCTGCGAATTTGTGCTTCTTCTTCTTCTTTGTTGGTATTACATCCCATACTGTGAAATTGCTGTCTCGTAGCTTTGGGTTCATTAGGAACTTCCACAGAAAGAAAATCTATATAGCTAAACATAACACATAACCACAGCACTCAAGATAGCCTGACCATACGTACCGTTTTTTAGACCTTATTGTGTTGTCCCGCCGTAATTAAAAAAAATCCTCAATTTGTCCATTTTTCATTGATTCTCGGAGCCTCTTAAATCTTAAATCATTATTATTATTATTTATTCAGACTAAGGCCGAAGTGGCATGTGCGGTATATAAGAGTCTGCTCCATTCGGCTCGGTCCATGGCTACACGTCGCCAACCACGCAGTCTACGGGGGGTCCGCAAGTCATCTTCCACCTTGCCCGCTGCGCACCTCGCCTTCTTGTGCCCGTCGGATTGTTGTCGAGAACCAATTTCACCGGGTTACTGTCCGACATTCTGGCTACATGCCCGGCCCACCGCAGTCGTCCGATTTTCGCGGTGTGAACGATGGATGGTTCTCCCAGCAGCTCATGCAACTCGTGGTTCATTCGCCTCCTCCACGTACCGTCCGCCATCTGCACCCCACCATAGATGGTACGCAGCACTTTTCTTTCGAAAACTCCAAGTGCGTGTTGGTCCTCCACGAGCGTCGTTCAGGTCTCGTGTCCGTAGATGACTACCGGTCTAATGAGCGTTTTGTAGATTGTCAGTTTGGTACGGCGGCGAACTCTATTCGATCCAAAGTACGTACGATTTCCAGCCACTATGCGTCTTCGAATTTCTCTGCTGGTATCATTTTCGGCAGTCAGCAGTGAGCCCAAGTACACAAATTCTTCTACCACCTCGATTTCGTCACCACCGAAGCAAACTCGCGGTGGGTGGCTCACATTGTCTTCTCTTGAATCGAGATAAGGAGAGATCGAGGAATGGAAGGAAAATTGAAACGGGTACTAGATTGAAAAAAGCTCGTTGCTATGAAAAACGACAACAAAACAAATGTCATCTCTTGTTGTTCATGGCTTTGTTATTGTCCAAAAATCGTCTAGTAGCCTAGAAATATGAGTATATCGACATATGGAGAAATAATCCTGAGCAAAATATGACTAGAACACATCGAGATAGAGAGATATAGAGATAGGGAGGTTATCCAGATGTAGAATGCCCAAATGTATGTAAATCTAAGGGACCGAGAAAACCATCGACATAGGGAGAGATATCGAGATATAGAACATCGAGATGTGGAGAGTCGACTGTATATACCAATCTACTCAGCTCGACGAACTGAGCACATTTCTGTCTGTTCGTGTGTCTCTATGTGTGTATGTGTGTGTATGTGTGTGTACAAAAGCTTAGAAAAACATTAGACAATTTTTCGTATAGTAATCTTTAACCGATTTTCTCTGAATAAGTTTTATTCGACAGGGGACAAAGCCATGTATGCTAATATCAATACTGTCGGGGGCAGCAGGGACTATGTCCAAGGGCTTGACGATCCCTCCCCAGGCCATCTGCGAGTTGTGGCGCCTGCCTAGGATGTGGTGGGGTTTGACAGTGGGCCCTGTTAAACCTCTATAAAAAGCTGCATGTATCCGCAAGTAGGCTCCGCCAAAGCGACCGTGTGCCGCTCAAAGCGCACAAGCCCAAGTCCTGGTGTTAGGTGGGACGCTAAACAGCCCTGACACGATGGCCCTCCGGCGAGACAGGAGGTTTGCGCAGGCCCAATAAGCCGCCTAGAAAACCAATAATTACGAACAATATAAGAGATAATGCGACTCGATATAATCGGCAAAGACCTAGGCGACGAATAAAGGATCACGATTGGAAGCTTGGAACATGGAACTGCAAGTCGCTAGGTTTCGCAGGTTGCGACAGGATGATCTACGATGAATTACATCCCCGCAACTTCGACGTCGTGGCGCTGCAGGAGATTTGCTGGACAGGACAGAAAGTGTGGAAAAGCGGGCATCGGGCGGCTACCTTCTACCAAAGCTGTGGCACCACCAACAAGCTGGGAACCGGCTTCATAGTGCTGGGTAAGATGCGCCAACGCGTGATTGGGTGGCAGCCAATCAACGCAAGGATGGGCAAGCTGAGGATTAAAGGCCATTTCTTCAACTATAGCATCATCAACGTGCACTGCCCACACGAAGGGAGACCCGACGACGAGAAAGAAGCGTTCGACGCACAGCTGGAGCAGACATACGATGGATGCCCACTGCGGGACGTCAAAATCGTCATCGGTGACATGAACGCGCAGGTAGGAAGGGAGGAAATGTATAGACCGGTCATCGGACCGGATAGTCTACACACCGTATCGAATGACAACGGCCAACGATGCATAAACTTCGCAGCCTCCCGCGGAATGGTAGTCCGAAGCACCTTCTTTCCCCGCAAAAATATCCACAAGGCCACATGGAGATCACCTAACCAAGAAACGGAAAACCAAATCGACCACGTTCTAATCGACGGTCAATTCTTCTCCGACATCACGAACGTCCGCACTTACCGCAGTGCGAATATTGGATCCGACCACTACCTCGTTGCAGTATGCCTGCGCTCAAAACTCTCGACGGTGTACAACACGCGCCGAAGTCGGACGCCACGGCTTAATATTGGGCGGCTACAAGACGGTAGACTAGCCCAAGAATACGCGCAGCAGCTGGAAGTGGCACTCCCAACGGAAGAGCAGTTAGGCGCAGCGTCTCTTGAAGATGGTTGGAGAGATATTCGATCCGCCATTGGTAGCACCGCAACCGCTGCACTTGGCACGGCGCCCCCGGATCAGAGAAACGACTGGTATGACGGTGAATGTGAGCAGTTAGTAGAAGAGAAGAATGCAGCATGGGCGAGATTGCTGCAACACCGCACGAGGGCGAACGAGGCACGATATAAACAGGCGCAGAACAGACAAAACTCGATTTTCCGGAGAAAAAAGCGTCAGCAGGAGAATCGAGACCGTGAAGAGACGGAGCAACTGTACCGCGCTAATAACACACGAAAGTTCTATGAGAAGGTGAACCGTTCACGTAAGGGCCACGTGCCACAGCCCGATATGTGTAAGGACATAAACGGGAACCTTCTTACGAACGAGCGTGAAGTGATCCAAAGGTGGCGGCAGCACTACGAAGAGCACCTGAATGGCGATGTGGCAGACGAAGATGGCGGTATGGTGATGGACCTGGGGGAACGCGCGCAGGACATAATTCTACCGGCTCCGGATCTCCAAGAAATCCAGGAGGAGATTGGCCGGTTGAAGAACAACAAAGCCCCTGGGGTTGACCAACTACCAGGAGAGCTATTTAAACACGGTGGTGAAGCACTGGCTAGAGCGCTGCACTGGGTCATTACCAAGATTTGGGAGGAAGAAGTTTTGCCGCAGGAGTGGATGGAAGGTGTCGTGTGTCCCATCTACAAAAAGGGGCGATAAGCTGGATTGCAGCAACTACCGCGCAATCACATTGCTGAACGCCGCCTACAAGGTACTCTCCCAAATTTTATGCCGTCGACTAGCACCAATTGCAAGGGAGTTCGTGGGGCAGTACCAGGCGGGTTTTATGGGCGAACGCTCCACCACGGACCAGGTGTTCGCCATTCGCCAAGTACTGCAGAAGTGCCGCGAATACAACGTGCCCACACATCATCTATTCATCGACTTCAAAGCCGCATATGATACAATCGATCGGGACCAGCTATGGCAACTTATGCACGAAAACGGATTTCCGGATAAACTGACACGGTTGATCAAAGCGACGATGGATCGGGTGATGTGCGTAGTTCGAGTTTCAGGGCATTCTCGAGTCCCTTCGAAACCCGCAGAGGGTTACGGCAAGGTGATGGTCTTTCGTGTCTGCTATTCAACATCGCTTTGGAAGGGGTAATACGAAGAGCAGGGATTAACACGAGTGGTACAATTTTCAATAAGTCCGTCCAGCTATTTGGCTTCGCCGACGACATAGATATTATGGCACGAAACTTTGAGAAGATGGAGGAAGCCTACATCAGACTGAAGAGGGAAGCCAAGCGGATCGGACTAGTCATCAACACGTCGAAGACGAAGTACATGATAGGAAGAGGTTCAAGAGAAGACAATGTGAGCCACCCACCGCGAGTTGGCATCGGTGGTGACGAAATCGAGGTGGTAGAAGAATTTGTGTACTTGGGCTCACTGGTGACTGCCGAAAATGATACCAGCAGAGAAATTCGGAGACGTATAGTGGCTGGAAATCGTACATACCTTGGACTCCGCAAGACGCTCCGATCGAATAGAGTTCGCCGCCGTACCAAACTGACAATCTACAAAACGCTCATTAGACCGGTAGTCCTCTACGGACACGAGACCTGGACGATGCTCGTGGAGGACCAACGCGCACTCGGAGTTTTCGAAAGGAAAGTGCTGCGTACCATCTATGGTGGGGTGCAGATGGCGGACGGTACGTGGAGGAGGCGAATGAACCACGAGTTGCATCAGCTGTTGGGAGAACCATCCATCGTTCACACCGCGAAAATCGGACGACTGCGGTGGGCCGGGCACGTAGCCAGAATGTCGGACAATAACCCGGTGAAAATGGTTCTCGACAACGATCCGACGGGTACAAGAAGGCGAGGTGCGCAGCGGGCAAGGAGGATCGATCAGGTGGAAGATGACTTGCGGACCCTCCGTAGACTGCGTGACTGGCGACGGGTAGCCATGGACCGAGCCGAATGGAGAAGACTCTTATATACCGCACAGGCCACTTCGGCCTTAGTCTGAATAAATAAATAATAAATAATATCAAAACTGTCTGACTTTGACTGACAATCGTTTGACGTCTATTATGCGTTGCAGTTTTCAAACGGTATTCGCTAGCTGAATCGTAAACATGTTGCAGTTATCGAATGGCTAGCATAAAATATACTGCTTCATTAAATTGGTTAGTGTACTAAAACTATTGTACTAAAGACGGAGCAACTGTACCGCGCTAATAACACGAAAGTTCTATGAGAAGTTAAACCGTTCACGTAAGGGCCACGTGCCACAGCCTGGTGTGTGTAAGGACATAAACGGGAACCTTCTTACGAACGAGCGTGAGGTGATCCAAAGGTGGCGGCAGCACCATGAAGAACCCCTGAATGGCGATGTGGCAGACGAAGATGGCGGTATGGTGATGGACCTGGGAGAACGCGCGCAGGACATAATTTTACCGGCTCCAGATCTCCAAGAAATCCAGGAGGAGATTGACCGGCTGAAGAACAACAAAGCCCCTGGGGTTGACCAACTACCAGGAGAGCTATTTGAACATGGTGGTGAGGCACTGGCTAGAGCGCTGCACTGGCTCATTACCAAGATTTGGGAGGAGGAAGTTTTGCCGCAGGAGTGGATGGAAGGTGTCGTGTGTCCCATCTACAAAAAGGGGCGATAAGCTGGATTGTAGCAACTACCGCGCAATCACATTGTTGAACGCCGCCTACAAGGTACTCTCCCAAATTTTATGCCGTCGACTAGCACCAACTGCAAGGGAGTTTGTGGGACAGTACCAGGCGGGTTGTATGGGCGAACGCTCAACCACGGACCAGGTGTTCGCAATTCGCCAAGTACTGCAGAAATGCCGCGAATAAAACGTGCCCACGCATCATCTATTTATCGACTTCAAAGCCGCATATGATACAATCGATCGGGACCAGCTATGGCAGCTAATGCATGAAAACGGATTTCCGGATAAACTGATACGGTTGATCAAGGCGACGATGGATCGGGTGATGTGCGCAGTTCGAGTTTCAGGGGCATTCTCGAGTCCCTTCGAAACGCGTAGAGGGTTACGGCAAGGTGATGGTCTTTCGTGTCTGCTATTCAACATCGCTTTGGAGGGAGTAATACGAAGGGCAGGGATTGACACGAGTGGTAAGGTTTTCACGAAGTCCGTCCAGTTATTTGGTTGCGCCGACGACATTGATATCATGGCACGTAACTTTGAGAGGATGAAGGAAGCCTACATCAGACTGAAAAGCGAAGCTAAATGGATTGGACTAGTCATCAACACGTCGAAGACGAAGTACATGATAGGAAGAGGCTCAAGAGAGGTCAATGTAAGCCACCCACCACGAGTTTCTATCGGTGGTGACGAAATCGATGTAGTTGAAGAATTCGTGTACTTGGGCTCATTGGTGACCGCCGATAACGATACCAGCAGAGAAATTCGGAGACGCATAGTGGCTGGAAATCGTACGTACTTTGGACTCCGCAAGACGCTCCGATCGAATAGAGTTCGCCGCTGTACCAAACTGACTATCTACAAAACGCTTATTAGACCGGTAGTTCTCTACGGACACGAGACCTGGACGATGCTCGTGGAGGACCAACGCGCACTGGGAGTTTTCGTAAGGAAAGTGTTGCGTACCATCTATGGTGGGGTGCATGGGAGGAGGCGAATGAACCACGAGCTGCATCAGCTGTTGGGAGAACCATCCATCGTTCACACCGCGAAAATCGGAAGACTGCGGTGGGCCGGGCACGTAGCCAGAATGTCGGACAGTAATCCGATGGGAACAAGAAGGGGAGGTGCACAGCGGACAAGGTGGATCGATCAGGTGGAGGACAATTTGCGGACCCTCCGCAGACTGCGTGGTTGGCGAAGTGCAGCCATGGACCGAGCTGAATGGAGAAGATTTTTATGTGCAGCACAGGCCACTCCGGCCTTAGTCTGGTAATAAATAAATAAATAAATATTGATTCAGAAGGAGATTGAGTAATAGGGGTACACAGAAGAACTGATTAGGCTTTTGCTAAAACGCACTAAACGCCACTCAAACACAATTCTTTTTTTTACCTAAGTTTTCGTATACCAGATCCAATTTATCAATACATATCGGATATCCCTCAAGGCCATAACTGAGGATATCCTACAAGAAATGTGGGCATGAGTAGATATGCAGTAATTTCCGTTTCCCTTTTACAGTGAAAGTACCGCAAGTCAGGCAAAAAGGCGTTTGCTGAATCCCGACTAATTGTATATCGCATTAATTATAGAATTCAGGCTTTATGATGTTATTCAGCAGCGCAGCCGAAATTTTTGGATTATGTCAAATTTAGTATTGGTTAAAAAGAGTTTCGAAATTTCGCGGAATTTCGTTTAATTCCGTTCAAACCTACATTTTGTTAGCGAAATTTTTGGATTTTTTCGGAACGAAACGAAATCGAAAAATAAGATTTCGCCATGCTTAAATTCCGCGAAATTCCGCGGAATTTCGTTTCGAACCGACTGAGACGAAATTTTTCGAAATTCTGCATAAGGGAAGATTCAAATATGACGTCCACAACTTTTTGGGATTTCTAGACCCCCACCCCCCTCTGTCACGCTTTTTTGTATACCTAGTATACGAACTGTCACAAAATCTCAGACCCCTCCCCCCTAACACCTGTGACATCATTATTGAACGACCCCTAACGTATGACTTGAACACCACCATCTTTCTTTTGAAGGCAAAGACCGATCGTTATCAAATTCAATAGTGATAAATTAGAGCTATAAACTTCGTTATTCTCGCTTTCTTGAATGCATGTGGGAGCAAAAATCCGTGAACAAAATTTTAAAGGAAGATGGCTGGCATAACACAAATAAAAATATTTTAACTGAATTAATGATTTTCGTGTGTGTTACTTCTACGTGAAGAACTGTGCAATAAAAATCCTATTCGACTAAATGCTGATGTCATATTAGAAATTTGGAGACAGTACTCGTCGATAGCAAATCCTTCCGCACGCGATGGCATATGAGCAAGTCAAACCACCTTCCTTTTGCTAGTGAAGATATATCAGCTTCCACACTGATATTCTTCCCTCCCCCTTTATACGGGAGCTTGGCAGAAGGAAGGTCGTGTGATATGTGCCATCACAAATATTGCCCTCCGCTCGCTTTCAAATCGACTTCTATAAAAATATTCTTCATGCCTGCCGTATCCTAACGGAACTATCAATTCTATACTTTCGCCTCTAATGCTATCATGAACATGTACGTCCAAGTTTGGAAGATGATATTAGCATTACCATATCATTGTAAAAATATTTTATTTTTTATGTTGATCTCCATGTGCATTGTTGATTCATGGAAACAAATGTGAAATTTATTCAATTACATTTCAATAATCATTTCTTATTAATTTGATGGCTTTAATTTCATTTTTATTTAAATTTGTATAAAAGCATAATCGATTTGACCCACTCGCACGGACTCATTACTCAATGAAATCGTTATAAAATCAAAAAAAAAATACATATATCAATTTAATAATTCATAACTCATACATCGTATTCCATCTGAAATCATGCAGTTGCATTATTTATTTTTAAGTCTTTTGTTATGTTTTATCATATATTTCCACGAATGACCGTCCCACGAGTGTGCATTTTTATAAAATGTACATATGTTCATTTTCAACTCGTTCAGAATAATTGTCCAATTAAAAATCAAGGAAGACCATTATTGCACATTTCTTTTTGCCAAGCATGCAACCTCATTAGTACAGCAGATAGAGGTAAATGACGGTAAGCGAAAACCGTATGTATGCATTAGTGCCAAAGCCCAAAGGTTCAAAGGCACAATACGGGGCATAATAAATGAATGGTTTGCTACACTTCCATGGAAATTCTAGTTTCAACCACTCGAACCCATCGTGCACCTACTCCATACGGGCGAAGGTTTCCCACTAACGCCCACGATCGGCCTGATAATTAAGCTAAGGATGCTTGCCACTTTCAGATCTGGAAAGTATGCTACTGGCTGCCCGCCACCATCATGAGTGAGCCTATTTATGGCCCCGGGTTCCCAAACCGGTTGAGTTTGTTTTGGAAAGCAAAATCGATACCGGACTCGCGAATGCGTATTCTCGGTGGAAAGGACTATGAGTAGATAAGATAGGGAGAGGAAAGCCAACAACGTGTTTCAGAAATCTTGTTCCTGCTTGTTTTGCAGGGAGAAATTGGTTTTTTTTTTCAGTTGGAGTTCGAAGCATCATTCCTCTGACAGTATGGTTTGGTAGGAATTCCGGTAAAAATATTCTGTCAAAATAAATGTTTCGAAATTTTTGAAATGATGTTCAGATATCACAGGCTACCTTAATCACTAATTATTTGAAATGTTTTAGAATGATAAAGACTAACCCAAAGGGCCTTCCTTGGCCAAGCGGTAACTGTGCAAGTGTCTAATGAACACTAAACTGGGAGTTGGCAACTCAATATGTATGCTCATCGAGGAAAATATAAAAGAAAAAAGGTTACACTAATTTTAACGGAATAGATCAAGTTCAATAATCCCAGAACGTTCTCTATCGGAAAATTTATCTATACGACTTAGGGCTTATATTACAATTGTGTCGATTCTTATTAACACGCGTGCTAATTGCTGACTATCACGAAAATGAGAAATGAGTCTATCTGATTTTCATTATTTTTTTGACAGAATGAAAATAGAAGCTATGAAACGAAGCAACGGAGCATCAACTCTGTAACATAACTGTTTTGCATGTGTATGTGTATGGAGAATTTAATAGCAAAAAAATAGTATCTTCGTTAGGTGGATGAATTTATTATTTTAAATCACATAAATTTGCAATATGATTAAAAGGGTCTGGGTCATTTGGCATAAAGTCATTTGGCATAACGCCATTTGGCATAAGGTCATTTGGCATAAAGGCCATTTGGCATAATGGTCATTTGGCATAACGGACATTTGGCATAATTTTGAACTGTAAGAAAAGAGTGGGTCATTTGGCATATCGGACATTTCGCATAATTTCGAGCTGTGAAAGCGAAAGAGATATTTCATGTAATGTTTAGCGTAGATAAAGTAGGTCGAGGCTGTTTTTTGATAAATTTAGATTGATGGTAGACATTTCCGGAAGAACGAAATAACAAAACGGCAGAATTACTTCCTAGAGAGGGATCACATCCATCAATGACTTATTCCGGCCACATGCCTACTTTTAAAGTAGGGATTACACCCACCATTGCTTCAATCCGAGCATGCGCCGTAAGACCGGATCAAATCCACCATTGCCTTAATGCGGGTAAGCGCCTAACTTTAAAAATTCAAGCAACACACTTGTCGTAGACGAGTTACTAAAATCAATCAAGTCACATATGAGTTATTGCAACCAAATCAATCTGAATTGTGCTTTTCGAGGAAGAGATCACATCTACCATTGATTTATTCCCGACAAGCGCCTACTTATAAAGAAGGAGTCACATCTACCATTGCCATAATCCGGGCAGGGCCCACTTTTAAAGAAGGGATCACATCCACCATTGCATTGCCACAATTCAGGCCACACACCTACTTTTAAAGAAGGGATTACATCCACCATTGCTTCAATCCGGACAAGCGCCTATTTTTGAAGAACAAATCAAATCCTCCATTGCCATAATCCGTGCTAGCGCCTATTTTTAAAGAAGGGATCACATCCACCATTGCCTCAATCCGGGCAAGCCCTTCTTTTAAAGAAAGAATCACATCAACCATTGTCATAATCCGGACAAGTGCCTACTTTTAAAGAAGGGATCACACCCACCATTGCCTCAATCCGGGCAAGCGCCTTCTTTTAAATAAGGAATCACATCTACCATTGCATCAATCCGGGCAAGCGCCTTCTTTTGAAGAAGGAATCACATCCACCATTGTCATAATCCGGACAAGTGTCTATTTTTAAAGAAGGGATCACACCCTCCATTGCCATAGTCCATGCAACCGCCTACTTTAAAAGAAGGGATTGCATCCACCATGACCTTAATCCGGGCAAGCGCTTACTTTTAAAGAAGAGATCATATCCTCCATTGCCATGATCCGGTCAAGCACCTACTTTAAAGAAGGAACCATATTCATCATTATAATAATCCGGCCAAGCGCCTAATTTTAAGGAAGGGATCACTTCATCCATTGCCATAATCCATGCAAGCGCCTACCTTTAAAGAAGGGATCGGATCCACCATGACCTTAATCCGGGCATGCGCCTAGTTTTAAAGAAGAGATCATATCCTCCATTGCCATAATCCGGGCAAGCACCTACTTTTAAACAAGGGATCACATCCTTCATTGCCATAATCCGTCAACACGCCTTCTTTTAAAGAGGGGATTATATCCACCACTGCTCTAATCCGGGCATGCGCTCACTTTTGCATTGCATTGCAAATGCATTCTTTCCACGAGAGGACAATGTCTTTTTAATATTGTTATCGACGGGTGTTATATTTACTATTCCGGGGTGTTTCCCGCACCACTTAGTCACCATTTAGCGAACGCAAAGAAAAAATATGCCAAATGTCCGTTATGCCAAAAGACCCTCACTTTTGAAGTTGGTTACAATTATGCCAAATGTCTGTTATGCCAAATGACCGTTATGCCAAATGGCCTTTATGCCAAATGACCATATGCCAAATGGCGTTATGCCAAATGACTTTATGCCAAACAGCCCGCTCCCTGATTAAAATGCATTTTGCTCCAACCAGGAAAAGAAGCTATGGTGTCTGAAGCAAGCACAAGAAAATGTGAATGTCGCCCATATACCATCATACCCTTCGGCGGGCCTCAACATAACCCTGCTCACCACCCAGTGCCACCCACTCTTGCATCATCGATCGATCGGTCCACAATGCTCTCACTATACAAATGCCATCATGCTGCTACACATCCACCCATTCTCGTCCACTTCTATTTTCAACGTCTTTCGCATACCCAACCAGACCGACCGACCGACCGACCTGAACCGGACCAACTGGCTTTTCGTGTATTAGTAACCTATGTCCAATGTACGCCGTTGCTGTCGATTTCTGTGTGCGAAAGTGTTTAAAACTGTACTACGGGAATAAAGTATGTACATTATTTGAATGTACTGAAAGGCACATGTTACTGCAAAAAAGGTCTACCTACATATGTAATATTTTTTAGTATATTAGAATTGTGAAGGGGACCACAGATAGAAAAAAAATTGTTTGAAAATTTTTCATTTGTTACATGAAGGACAAATTTTCCTGGATCCAAAAATGACCACCTCTATAGTTGACTCTGCTCTAACTAGAGTTAACTAATCGATAGTCAACAAAGCTGATATTTTTAGCTTTCTTGTATCAAAGTTGTTTCATATTCTAAAAATTAGAGAATTTTTTATGTTCTCAAAATATGTTTAAGATGCTTTTTAAATTGTACAGAACTATAAAATATCCTTGATGTCACATGGGTTGAAAAGAAAATACAATATTTTTCTATGTTTCAACCCAATTCGATTGGTGGAAAAGGCAACAACAAAGCTAAGTGAATTAGTCCATGTTTTTATAGCTGCACATCATCATCGTATACAATAGCGAAGTACCGAAAGCAAAACAAAAACGATAAAATCTTCTTCGACTTTTTTATGTCTTATTTAGTCTCTGCGCCACATTCTATCCGGTTGGAGGCTCTTCAAACCCCAACATATAAACAGCATGAGACCATTACACACATTTCAGAGATTCTCAAGCTATGTAGCATTTCAAAGATTATTTTTTTAAGCCTATCGTTTGTAAAGCTCATTTGTCGTGAAGCATTACGGAGTCATAATCATGTTTTTGCCTTTCTCGTACAATAAAATTGTACCGAGAGGCTATATGATTTTTGGAGGTGATATACTACCAAATCGAATGTTTGATAGGAGACATGGATACCCAAAGTGTTATACACCAATCGACTCAGCTCGACGAACTGAAGTGATGTCTGTATGTGTGGATTAATAAGGGTTTTTATTACATTTTTATGATTACTATACAATAATATGAGTTTTGGGGAATCGAAGGATTCGTGGTTTGGTCGAGGTTAGGTAATATAATGATATAATAAAGGAAAGGAATTTAGAATGCTTAAGTGATTACGATGCTGACGTAACGGGATGAACAAAAATTTCCTTGGGAGACCAAAACGAGAGGAAGACATAAGAAAAGGAAAGGAAGACATTCGTGAACATGTATTCGAGATCAAGGCCCGCTAATACTACCATAATTGATTGAATGTATTTCTTGGACATGAGGATGTTCAGTGAGTGCAGATCTGAGGCCATGATGCTCCTCGCACGCCGACACGACATGATCAATATCCTGATAATTTTCCCCAAAGCTAACACATTTAGATAGGGAACGCATTTATATTTTCCCCAAAATATGGAGTATTTTTCATGTCATGTAGAAATATGTATAATCGGTTGTATAATCGACCAAAATGACCCTTTTGGCCGAATGGCGTTTGGCCGAAAGTGTCATTTTTTAAATAAAAAAAGTCATTTGGCCGAAAGCCGTATGATGGAATAGTTAAATTTATTTACTTATTAAGTGAAGAAAGATATGAGATTTTGGATGTGAACAGGCAAAAGTGAGAACTAGGAAGTGATAAATGAGAAGCTCGAACTGAGTACAGGGTAGTGAGAAGCAGTGTTGGTAAAATTACTCATAAATCTCAATCAACGAGCCCTTCCGTGCGAACGAAATCGTCTGCGATTTTTAAAAAATTCATCACGCTTGAGTTTTTCATGCTAAAACGCATCGTTTCACTCATTTTTTAAAAAAACATTTTGGTTCAAAAACGCATTTGAAATCGATTTAGGGGCAATTCATTGCTGGGAGAGCATCTATTATTTTATGCTACAAACGTAAATTCACTATTTTCAACGAAGGAGAACAAAAGAAAACCGATTCAAATGGATAATTCAACTCATCCATGAGTTTTTAGGTGCTGAGTTAGGTGCGTTTCAACTCACGCTTGATTTGAATCATCCATGAGTTTTGAGATTTTGAGTTTTTACCAACACTGACTGAGAAGTAAGTGAGAAATGGTAGTGAGTATTGAGTTGTGTGCAATAGCAAATGGGAAGTGAGTAGATGAGGAGTGAGAAATAAGAAGTCAGTGAGTAATGAGGGAAAAAGAAACAAGATATGAGGAATGAGGAATTATAATTGGGATGTGAGGTGCGAGATGCTGAGAAGCGAGAAGTAAATGGAAAGACATAAGACAGAAAGAAGAAGGAATTAGGATGGAAGAATGAAAAACAAAGAAGAAGGAAAAAGAAAAAAAATAGCCGAAGGAATAACAAAAAATGAGGTTGAATCAATAAGGAAAATAGAAGGAGGAAGAAGGATAAAACGGGAGAAATTAGAACAAAGCGAACAAAGAAGAAGAAATATGGGGAAGGACAAATGGAGAAGGAAGAAAGTATAAATAAAAGGGAATAAGGAAGAAAAGGGAAAAAGGTAAAAGAAGATTATAGAAGAAGAAAAAAGGGAGCAAAAAGAAGAATGAAAGAAAGTGGAAAGAATAAGGACAAATTTCACAATTTTTAATACTCGCATCTCACTTCTCACCAGTCACAACTCACTTCTCACTCCTCTGTCCTCAGTTCTTACTTCTCGCTTCTCATTTCTTGCTTTTCGCTTCTCTCTTTTCACATCTCTTACCTCTAACCCCTCACTCCTCATTTATCACCTCTCACTTCTTACTCCTCACTATTTACTTATCACTTAGCACTTCTCACTTCTCTTTTCTCAAATCCCACTTCTCACTTCATACTTTTCACTTTTTACTTCTCACATCTCATTTCTTACTTCTCACTTTTCATTTCCCACTTTCACTTTTATTTTCTCACTCCTCACTTCGAATTTTCCATTTACCAAATTTCACCTCTCTCTTTTCACTGCTCACCACTTACTACTCACTTTTCACTTCTCAATTCTCATTTCCGACTTCTCACTTCTTTTTTTCACTTCTCACTTCTTTCTAACAAGGATAGAAGGAAGTAAGCGAAAGTAAGTAGAAGGAAGAGGGAAGAAATAAGAGAAAGGGTAAAGGAAAAGTAAAAAGAAAGAAAGGAGAAGGAAGATGTAATGAGGAAGAAGAAAGCTAACTTAGCTCTCTCATTTTTCAATTCTTTCTGTTTACTTCTTGCTTTTCACTTCTTACTTATCAAATTTCACTTATCTGTGAAAGTGAGAAGTAAATGTAATAACTTAGTCTTGATTGATGACTTGTAAGGGAAGTTAAATTTTTTGTTTTTTTTTGTTTTGGAAAAGATGTTTAATTTTGATACACATAGTTAAGTTTGCCATTTTAGGGTGTTTTTATGAGATATTGCGAAAAAAGATTTGGCTGCCGGTGGGACTTGAACCCACACTATTCCATTTAGTACACGGACGTATTACCAATTATACAACAGCTGCCCTTGCGAGAAGTTGTTCCATAACCAGCTAATAACGATGGGATATCAGTCAATTCCCCGTATCTATCGAATCTGCTTTGGCAACATTTCACACCCTGTTCTCTCTACCCAACTATGTGTATCAAAATTGAACAACAGTCGGTTGCGTTTGAATCACAAACATGTGCTTCTATTTGTCGTATTGAGGCAGGTTTGCTTCTGCAGCGACAATAGAGGCTCGCTTGCCACCGAGCGTCCGACCAGCTGCGGTGTGTGATACCGCAGGGAGTTGTTCCATAACCATCTAATAACGATGTGATATCAGTCAATTCCCCGTATCTATCCAATCTGCTTTGGCAACATTTCACACCCTGTTTTTTCTACCCAACTTAAACATCTTTAAAAAAAAAAAAGAAAAAATCTGACTTCCCTCACAAGTTATCAATCAAGAAAAAGAGAAACGATGATACTCTGCAGTATCATACACCGCAGCTGGTCGGACGCTCGGTGGCAAGCGAGCGTTTATTGTCGTTGCAGATGTAATTACTTAGTTCTCACTTTTGATTTTTCACTTCGAATTTCTCGTTCCTCACTTTTCACTTCTTGCTTCTCACTTCTCACTCTTCTCTTTTCCCACTTCTCTCTTCCCACTTCTCACTTTTCGCTTTTGATTACTCATTTTACATTTCTCACTTCACAATTTTCATTTTGAATTTCTCACTCCAACTTCTCATTTTTCATTAGGAGTAATTCAAATATGACGTCCACTACTTATTAAGATTTCTTGACACTTCCTTTCCTCTCTGTCACGCTTTTTTGTATATCTAGTATATGTGCTATCACAAAATCTTAGACTCCCTCCCTCCCTAAAACCTGTGATGTCAACGTCAACGACCCTTTACTAAATTTTCACTACTCACAAGTGTATTTTAAAGAATTCGGCCAATTCACCAGAGACCGAGTATATCATGCATGAAAACCGTTTCTGACAACATTGAGTTACTTTTTACTTACTTATGGGTCCTGTACACCTCCGGTGGCGCAAAGGCCTGACTTGAAAGATCTCCATCCTGGCAGTGGCGCCAGGAGTGGGTGCACGGACAGATAAATCAACCCAAACTTTGAGTTCAATATACGCACTATTGAGAATATCGCAGAAAAAATTTACCCAAATTTGGGTAGTTTTCCCTTTCTTTCCCATGATTGCTATCAAAACTAGAGCAAGATGCAAACACCTCACCGAGGTTGCTCAGCCCAATAACCCAAATTTGAATAAATTCAATATTCTCTATTTTGGGTTGATCAAGGTCCGCTTTGGATAAAATAAAATCAGCTTTGGGTAAATTGTTTACATGGGATTAAAGGCAAACTACCTAGTGCCAGAAAAGTCATTTTACTCAAATTTGGGTTATTGGCCCAAACCACGGTTTTGAGTGCAAACAACCCACTTTTGGGTAGTTTTGGTTTTCAGTGTGGGACAAGTAGGACATGTCCTACCCGAGCAGGAGAAATTGGCTTAATAATACTTAATTCTGTTATTGATATCATACTCTGTTATGAACTAGCCCTGCATAAGAGGTAAAATACCAAAGAAATAATACCAAAAACTAAAATGTACAATACTTAAGTCATAACAAACTTAGTTATTAAATTGAATTTCAATACCAAATGCATAACCAATTATTATTCGTTTGGTATTGAAAAGCATGGTATGCCTCAAGTATTCTGCATATAAGTTTTTGGTATTAGTTTTTGGTATTTTACCTCTTATGCAAGGCTAAATCATAACAATTTCTGTTATCGAGGTCGTCGCTCCTGCTCGGGTACGCATGATTTTTCCTGGGTAGGACAGTCAAAGCATAGTCTTACCCAAGATTATGGTAAAATGAAGTCATTGGCTGACAAGAATCTGTATCTTCAAACGAATATTAGAAGCCCACATACTAACCTCGAAAGATTTATTGAAATCTGAGGAACTACAAATATCCCAAACTCCGCCTTGAAATTAGGTTCGTAAAGGATTCTGCCAACACTCCTCTACGGCCTTACAGATGAGATCAAAATACTTATCTGTAAAGATTACAACGTGTTTGACTTAAATGGAATACTATTATGACATATTAAGACATTGCACTGAAAGAGCTTAATAATTTGTCTCCCGAAAAGATTATAAAACAATCATACGATGTCTTTAATCGTTAAATCTGTAACCTTTACTGAAAGTTAATACAAAATCCTGGCAGTTAGCAGTAATTGATTGAAGTTATTGGTGATTATACAAATTTCTGAGATCCACGACTGCTGAAAGCTTGAAAAGATATTCGATAATCTTAAGAATTCCAGGAAGCTGGTCGAAGAATTCCTGCTGTCAATAAGTGTTCTGCCGTTCCGTGAAGGACTACACCAAACAAACTTCAATGATTATAAAATGTCATATTGCGCAAAATGGAAGACACAATACGAGGTCTGGAGCACTTGGGAGAGCGGGGCAAATTGTGGAAATTGCAATACGAAGCAGAAGAGCGGCGCATCGAACAGGAGTATGAACAGAGTTTGATAGAAATTGAAAAGGCTTTCAAAATAGCTGCGGAAAAATAAGGTCAGATTTTGCTGTTCAAAAGGAAGCAGTGGAAAGGCAATGTGGTGAGACAAATATCTGCAGTATATCAGCCTGGTAGTGGCCTGAATCGTAGTGAAGCTTCTGTTGGGTGTAGTATTTCACTCAACGGCAGAACACTTATTGACAGAAGCAGTGGCGTAGCCACGGGGGTGGTTTTGGGTATAAAACCCCCCCCAGAGACAAAATTTTGGGAAGAAATTTTTTTTTTTCGAAAAGAAAAATGTGCAGAAAACCCCCCCCCCCCCAGACCAATTTTCTGGCTACGCCACTGGACAGAAGGAATTCTTCGGCCAGCTTCAATGCTGTAAATTTATTCCATTAAATTTATTCAAAATAATTACTAATTACAAAATATTTCTTACATTATAGTATTCTCCGTATTTTTCCGAAGGACAATCTTCCCAACACTCATCATTTTTCTTCCAATTTATACTCCTTCAGTGTTGCCAGTTTCACCGCAATATTCTTCTCAACAGAGTTCATATTAACATTCCTAACTGTTGCCCAAATCGGAGACAAGATTGGTAGTCTAGTGGCTACCACTTCTGCTTATAAGCAGGAGGTTGTGGGTTCCTATTCTGTATGTGAATGTATGTGAACAAAACAAGCGACAAACAAAGGTATACATTTTTAAAATAATTTGTTTTTTTTTTAATGGTAGGAATATATTTTTCACGATACTATCAACTCGATTTTATAAAAGTGCGTACAATTTCTAATGGAAAATGTGTTCAGTTTTTTTTCTGAAATAGGTATAGCAGTTATAAGATATGATTTTTTAAATTTTCAGTCGATTTTGAATGTTTTTGAAATCTATGTATTTAGAAATACCTAGAATCAAATTTTACTGAAAGCGTCGAAATTCATTAACATTTATTTTTATGGTGTTTAAAAACATGTTTAAGAAATCTTTCTGTTTGCAAAATAAGTTGATGTAGATTTGAAATTGACCAGACAACATACCCAATGTAGAGGTGACGATTCATAGAGTAGTGAAGAGGAGGATGTTATAATGATTTATCTTATGGAGACATCAAAAACTACGAATACAGCGAATCACAGCAGCCATTTTTTATTATCACAACCCGCTGACCCACACACCAAAAAGTTCACGCTTGGAGCCTCCTGTCAGTAGACTCCCTCAAAAATAATACAACTACCGTCGTCGGGGGTGACAATGGGTCAAATGGGGGTGAGAATGGGTCACTGTTTGAACTACTTAGAGTGCTTGCAGAATGGATTGAATATATCTGAGGGCAAAAAGACTAAAATATAAGAGACCTTTTTGAACGATTTTGTTCTACGACCTCTAAGCTTTCGGTGAGAGTGATGACCCATTCTCACCCCCCAGACCCATTGTCACCCTCGATGGCGGTACCAAAAAAAAACAGTTTCAGTGTGAGAACAATTGAAATCTTAAAAAGTTAAAATATTAAGAACAATCCTTACGGATACATTTGCGTTTTAAAGGGCACCCCATTCAAAATGGGAGCACCGCACAACTATCGTTTGCATTATTCTAGATTTGTTGCGTCGAAGCATGCTAGGAATATTAAAAATGACAGTAGTGCTTGGGGTGCCCTTGAAAACGCGAATGCATTTACCTAGTTTTGGTTTCCGTGAAAGTACAATTTCTTGAGACCCTGTGGAGATAAATTCTCCTTAAGGGGTCCTAGGAAAAAAACTTGCCTTGCAAATGGAAAAAAATTGGAAATTGGAAATTGGAAAAAACATAATGTTCAAAAGATTGATTGGATGAATACAAAACCAGCTATGGAATAATTGAGTGGCTCAAAGAAATTTCACCGTTAGGACTCTTCAATTTCTCAATTCAACGAATGTTAAAAAGGTCGTAAATGCTCACGGTGTGTCATCTACTATTGGTCCAAAGATAGCCTAGGTTTCTTCTTTTGATCCTAGTTGCAGTAAGGCATTCCCGCCATTGCCAAAGTCCGATGTTTCGAAGAAACATCCGGCTAGGAGAATCAACGAAAAAAAAAGTAATTCGCACTTCTAGTAAAAGTATTCCGTCCAAGCGAGGATTGATCTCCTTTAAGGACCTTGTGGACCGTTTTTTGAATTCATTCAATATTCCGAATTCATTGAGGCCTATCATTGACCTTTTTATACCAACAGTGGAAAGTTATCTGAAGCAATTGACTGTTTCATGGCCCCTTCTTGCAGGAATTGTATCTTTCGATGGATAATACGGCCAATACCCAAGATACAATCACTGTGCTACAGTGGAACTGTCATAGTCTGAAAAATAAATTAGACGTGTTCAAGTTTTTGATTCGCAATTCCGATTGCGATATATTTGCACTCTGTGAAACATGGCTTTCTTCTGAAGATGAAATCAACTTCCACGATTTTAATATTATTCGCCAAGATCGGGATGATCATTATGGTGGCGTTCTTTTGGGGATCAAAAAATGCTACTCCTTCTACAAAATTCCCATTCCGACTGTTCCCGGCTAAGAAATCGTCGCATGCAAAGTAAATGAGAAGAATAAAGATCTTTGCATAGCTTCAGTGTACATTCCTCCAAATGCCTCTATTAATCGTCGACATTTTTGGAGCGCAGTCTCCCTCCTATCATCTCCAGTATTGATATTGGGTGATATGAACGCACATGGTATTGGATGGGGCGAAACGTATGACGATTATAGAGCGCCTATTTTCTATGATTTGTGTGACGATTTCAATTTGAATATTTTGAACACTGGTGAAGTAACTCGAATAGGACCAAATGGTCAACAAAGCCGTATTGATCTGTCTTTATGTTCAAATTCACTATCATTAGATTGCACGTGGAAGGTAATTCAAGATCCGCATGGTAGTGATCATATGCCGATAGTCACCACAATTAAGAGTGGCTATCAACAATCTGAGCCAGTTAATGTTCCTTTCGATCTCACGAAGAACATTGACTGGCAAAAATTTGCATCGGCGGTAAAAATTGGTATTGAATCAACTGATACTCTTCCACCTTTGGATGAATATCGATTCCTTACTGAGTTGATTCAAAAAAGCGCACTAGAAGCTCAGAAACGACGCGTTCCAAGTACATCTGTCATCAGAAGACCAGCCACTCCTGGATGGGATGATGAATGTACTAAGTTGTATTCTGAGTAATCTGATGCCTTCAAGGCCTTCCGTAAACACGGAAGGTCAGAGCTTTTTGAAGAGTATTTGAGGCTCGAAAGAAACCTCAAAAATCTTCTCAAGGCAAAAAAACGTAGCTACTGGCGACGTTTTGTCGAGGGACTATCACGAGAAACCTCAATGACAACACTTTGGAAAACGGCTCGCAACATGCGGAACCGCATTTCCACCAATGAGAGTGAAGAATACTCTAATCGATGGATATTCAACTTCGCAAAAAAGGTCTGCCCAGATTCCGTACCAGCAGAACCGCTATTTCGAGAATCAGTCACTGATCCCGGTTCTTTGGGTGGACCATTCACAATGCTGGAACTTTCTATGTCTCTTCTTTCATCGAACAACTCTGCTCCGGGATGCGATAACATCAAATTCAATCTTCTGAAAAACCTCCCAGATATCGCAAAAAGACGATTACTTGACCTGTACAACTGTTTCATGGAGTACAACATTGTGCCACATGAATGGCGACAGGTCAAAGTAATAGCTATTCAAAAGCCTGGGAAACCAGCGTCTAATCACAATTCATACCGACCGATTGCCATGCTATCATGCATGAGAAAGTTATTGGAAAAAATGATCCTTTCAAGAGTCGACCATTGGGTCGAACAAAATGCATTACTGTCAAATACTCAGTTTGGATTTCGTAAAGGTAAAGGAACAAACGATTGTCTAGCGTTGCTTTCTTCAGATATACAACTGGCCTTTGCGCACAAGGAGCAATTGGCTTCAGTAGTCTTGGATATTAAGGGCGCTTTTGATTCAGTTTCCATAGAAGTACTGTCAGACAATCTGCACAGTAGTGGATTACCCGTTATTTTGAACAATTTCTTGTATAATTTGTTGTCAGAAAAACAAATGAACTTCACACTCGGCACTCTGACAACTTCCAGAAATAAATAGCTACATGGGCCTTCCCCAAGGATCATGTTTAAGTCCCTTGCTTTATAATTTCTATGTACGCTCAGACAACTTGCAGATGATGCCGTGGTCTCTTTAAGAGGTCCATGTGCAGCTGTCTTGCAAGGACCATTGCAAAGTACCCTGGATAATCTGACTGTTTGGGCCAGACATTTAGGGATCGAGTTTTCACCGCAAAAAACTCAGTTGGTTGTGTTTACTAGGAAGCGGTACCCAGCTCAACTGAAACTAAAACTGTTGAATGATGACATCAACCAATCTTTATCTTCTAAATACCTTGGGGTCGTGTTTGATTCTAAATGTACTTGGAAACTCCATTTTGAGTATTTGATACAAAATGCCGGAAAAGGATCAATTTTCTACGTTCTATCTCCGGAACCTGGTGGGGTGCTCACCCGGAAGACCTCATCAAACTCTATAGAACGACTATTCTCTCTGTTTTAGAGTATGGCTCTTTCTGCTTCCTCTCAGCAGCTGATTGCCACCTGATCAAATTGGAACGAATTCAGTATCGTTGTTTGCGTATTGCCCTTGGCTGCATGCATTCAACGCATAACATGAGCCTGGAGGTGCTTGCTGGAGTCACTCCTTTAAAGCACCGTTACTGGGAGCTCTCACTTAGAATACTCGTCAAATGTGGAACAAGTAACACACTTGTCTTAGATAACTTCGATAAAATGCTTGAACTGACTTGTCGTTCAAGATTCCTTAGAGTCTATCTCAACTACATTTCTTCAGATCTTTGTCTTCCGTGTTATAATCCACCTCGAGTTCACTTCACCAACGACAGCTCCTCAATTGAATACGATCTGTCCATGAAACATGCTATTCAAGGAATACCAGATCATCTTCGACAAATATCTATTCCCTCCCTTTTTTCAGAAAAATATGAACATGTCAATTGCAACAACAGATATTTCACTGATGGTTCTCGCATTAACGGATCCACTGGCTTCGGTGTTTTCAATGTAACTTCAACCACCTTCCGGAAACTTCAGGAACCGTGTTCGGTTTATGTTGCTGAGCTGGCAGCAATTAACTTCTAAGCGGGCTTGGTAGTCATATGGCTACTGCTTCTGCCTCATACGCTGGAGGTCGTGGGTTCAATCCCAGGTCCGTTCCATTCTCCTACTTTGTATCTTTCTCTTTATTTCTCATGTTCTAGCAATCGCTAGAACTGGAAATGGACTTCCTTATCGTTTCCATTACTATTCCTATACCTTCAACTTGAGTATTCTAACAGTAATCTGCTAGAATTAGAAATGAACTATAGAGCTCGTTTCCAATTAGAAAAAAATTAGAAATTCCATCAGTTACATTCTTCTATCTATCACATTGGCAGCTCGTTAACCAAGACGGACCTCTGCTTCTCCAACCTAACCCAGAAATTCCAACAAATTCCGCATGAACTCGTGGCAAGTGCAGAGGTATATTCGGCTTGCAATGGGCGAGTGATTGCATCATCATTTCCTCCCCCTTCCCTACATTGACTTGCATTCTGACGTGGCAGGCGCCAGTATGACCTAACAAATGAGATCACCAGTACTTGTACATTGAAGATGTGTGCTAGTCCCAAGCAAACATCTGTTGGTTCCCTGTGCAAGAACAGCTGATCTGGTCATAATGGAGTAGCAACTACGAGCAGTCAATCAAACTCAAACTCAAACTCAAACTCAACTGAGCTGGCAGCAATTAACTTCGCTTTGGGGATAATTTCCAATCAGCCCGTAGACCATTATTTCATCTTCTCGGATAGTCTTAGTTTTATCGAGGCACTCCGGTCGATGAAACCTGTTAAGCACGCATCTTACTTTCTTACAAACATAAGAGAGCAGATGCGTGTTTTGGTCGAAAGATCATTCAAGATTACCTTTGTTTGGGTCCCATCTCACTGCTCAATCTACGGCAATGAGAAGGCAGACTCGCTGGCAAAGGTGGGCGCACAGGAAGGTGAAGTTTATGATAGACAATACTCGAGCAACGAGTTTTTCCCATTAGTCCGTCAGAGTACTATTCAAAGTTGGCAAAGAAATTGGACACACAACGAACTTGGACGATAGCTATCTTCCATAGTTCCAAAAGTTTCTGGGCGAGCGTGGTTCAGAGGTGAGGACTTAAGTCGAGGCTTCATTCGCACGATGTCGAGGCTTATGTCCAATCACTATTCACTAAACGCACATCTGTACAGAATAAACCTTGTCGATAGCAACTTATGTAGGTGCGGAGCCGATTATGATGACATCGATCACGTAATTTGGTCCTGCTCGGAAAATGACGCCTCCAGAGAGCAATTATTGGATACCCTTGTGGCCCGAGGTAAACAACCCTTCAGAGAAGTTCGCGGTGTTTTGGGAGATCGTGATGTTGTCTATATGCAGGCCATTTATAGTTTTCTTTGTGCTTCTGACATAAAAATCTAACATTTTGTTTTTTTTTCTTTCTTTAAAGTTTTTTTTTATTCTGTCTCTGCCTTTTTGTTCCGTAGAGCTCTTGCCATCATCCGGAAGATGCTCCCAGTCGAACCATTCCTCGAGCACGACGACACGCCACATCGTCACTGACGCCAAATGCCCGGATGAGAAGCTGAAATTTCCTGATCCCAAATCCTAAGCCCCGTCCATCCTTAAACATTGTAAACTAACCTCGAGTCACCACGAGTACGCTGGCTTCTACCCCCCTCTTACTAACCGTATAATAAAATGATATTGATTGTATATAGTTATGTCAATAACCCTACTTACATCAGCACCTATTCGGACTTTGAACCATGCTGACCCAGCGATACATCCAGATTGCCCGATCAGCAGTTTAAGTTATTAAATGCAGGACACAGACCAGTCAATCAGTCAGTTCGACAGAGTACGCAGTGAAGTGATAGTGTTAGCAATAAAGTGTAATCGTTTCTCTTTTCAATAAATCAAATGTAATAATGAGTAATAGGTTTTTTTAAAAACCCGAACGTTCCGTTGAATACTTGATTATATATCACAAAGAACAATGGCTCCGTAAAGTGTTATACACGCCTGAGCCTACCAAATAAACGAAATTGGAAAAAATAGCCTAGGTTTTGCTTTTGGGCATCGGAATCCGTACACTTTAGCACTTCAGTATATGTGAAAGTCTCTTGAAAATATGAATCAAATGCACATGAAACGTTCTTCGTTGATACACGACGTCTACGAAGGTCTCTATTTTTTGAAATGTTCCATTTTTATGCATTATAAACTGCATAAAACATGATTAAATAATGAAAAAAAAAACATTACCTCCTGAATCAAAATCCGTACAGCTATTTTTGAACTAAATATCTGAATTATTGGAGATCGATTGACTAATCTACCACTGTGAATAATTCAATATGCACCATGCGAAGTGATCCCTTTGATTTATATCTCGTTGATCTTATTTAGTTCACTGCAATTTGTAATTTAAATACAGTCACTTTTCGAACAATTATGGTGAACACGCGAACGAAAAGCACCTGAAAATCCGCATTTGCTGGGTGGCGATTTGTTTTGTTATTTTAATTTCAAAGCCTACTTTCCATTTCAATGACCAAAAGACTTACTGTCAAGTATAGGAACAGGATGAGATGAATTATTCATAAATTAATTAATTTAACCCCCTTTCACTTATTATTATTTTATGAGATGGGCAGGTTTCGGTGCTGTAAGAATTTCGGTACTTAGGTACTTAGTATACTAGAAAGGTAAAAAATGATAGACTTTTAATATAACGTTAAATAATTCCCTTGAAACAACTCATAAAATTTTGAATTTCCCTTAGTTTTTATAATCGAATCAAGATACCTACACAATGTCAAATCGGCCTACAATGGCTTAAATTTGTTGAAATTCATATGCATTATTGACGTTATAATTATGAACGATATTTAGCAAGCATAGGATGAACATGCATTTGGGAGCGGTACATTATTGAATAGAATCTCCACTCATTGATCTAATGGCTTGTTATATCAACCAGGGTAAATGTTTGTAAACCACTGGAATTAATCACATAAACTCACATTCACATAGTTTAAAACGGACATGCTATATGCTTGCGCGATATGTAGTACAGCACCCAACTATATACATAAGCTCGACACTTGGCCGTTTAAATGTGACGTCACCACTAGGGCTGACTATCAGAAAGAAAAAGAAGCGGAGACTAGTGCGACGTTGCAAAATTTTCAACATACTTTACCTCTGACACGAGATGCTCGAAAGCACGAGTGTGTTCGTACTTCCAAGGAAAAAGGTGGACATACCCAATGCGGTGGGCTGTTGGGTTCGGCTGGTGGGGGTGGGTGGATGGCGCGGAGTTGGTTGGTTGGGGAAATATTTGGTCTTTGTCTCTCGCATTACTCATGAACCTTTTCGCCAGCTTACATAGCTATGTAGAAACTTTCAATAGATGGTGATGCTGGTCGGTTATTCCGGTTTTTCCCGTCTTATGGTGCTGCACCAGTACGAGCGACGTTCGATTTTTTTCCGTTCTGAGAAACAAAAACTGCATGCTTATCGATTTAAAATTGCTCGTGCACATGCAGGGGTATAAAACGGTAATAACTTCTTAACTTTCTATGTCGAACGCATGGATGCTGTGTGCATTTAGTAATGATTGTGCGAGCCTTGGTATGATCATTTGTTCGCAGTGTGGAAGACTGCGGATTTTTAAGTAGAATTTTTTTTCAAAACGTTATTTATGTGTTTTTTTTTAGTTTCTTAGGAGAAATTTTGTGCTATCGATAATTATGTGTTTAGTATTAAAACCTATTGGTACTAAACCTCTGGATTCTAAAAAATCATAGTTCATAGCATACATATATTTTTTAGCTGACCAAACGATTAATAAATGTAGCTTATTCAAGTTTGTTTCTTGTCACTGCTCTTTTTTTACTACACAGCTACGGGTAGATATCCGCGCACCATATTCAATAGCGTAGTTGAATAGCAGTTTAGAGAACGAATTCATACTAGTTTATTAAGTTCCACTATTGTGTGTCTGATAAGTGATAAGACACGTATATACATGTCGACCTCAACTGTAAGATTATCTTTTTATCCCAAACTGGATTTCATTTTTTTTTTTTTTTTTTTTTTTTTTTTATTGAAGTAATCTTTTATTTTTCTTTCTTAGATACTAAACGTTTACATGATAAAGGCTACATAGTTGCTGAATTCTTTTTCAAAAAATAACTTATTCTGATTTAATCCTGTGTAAATTATTTGTTTAAATGTAGCTAAACTACCTTTTGTAAAATGCTTCAAATTATAATTCATTGCGTTACAAAGGATCCAGAGGCCTAGTTTTTCGTTATTTTTTCCTAGAGTTTTATCTAAAATTTCTATTGGGTCTGCCACATCTATTCTCAGTTTATTTGTTATTATTCCTTTAATGTATGTCCAAATTATTTCTGAATTTTCACATGTTTTCAGGCGGTGTACTGCATCATCTTTTCTATTACATATACTGCAGATATCGCTATCTGTTCCACGAATTTTATGTTTGAAGAGCTTACTTCGACTCGGAATGACGTCATTAATGTAATAATAAACCGCTGTTTTAATATTAGAATCAATGAATTTCATGTTCAGGTTATTCCAAATATTTTGCCAAATAAAATTAGTATTTTTAAGTTCTATAGCGGGTTGGATTTGCATATTTTCGATCAGGTAAATGTAAATTTGCTTTGTAGTATTTAAGGTGTTGTACCTCTCAAGATTTTCTGCCTCTTTTATATATATATTAAAGGTTCTGCCTAGTTTAAGTTTATCTCTATTCTTATATAGAAAATCTTGAGAGGGGGCGGAACCACTTTTAACCGATTTGTATAGAATATTACGAATAAAAAGAGCTTTCATTTTATTACCTACGTCAATTAGACCTAATCCTCCCTTCTCATTTTCCAAATACAGCTGGTTTCTACTGATTTTAAAAATATGAGCTATCCATAAAAATTACCTACTATTTTAGTAATCTCGTCAATAAACTTATTCGGGACTGGCAGAATCTGTCCAATGTACCATAATTTAGAAAAAAAATGTAGTATCCAGATTTTTTGTATCAAATTCAGGTTTCTAAGTTTTGCCACAAATGAAGATTTTTAACATTACCTATTCAAAAGAATTTCATAAACCTTCGAAATAGTTTCATCTCACGTGTATTTGAATAGAACGCTCGAAATTTTGAATCCATTCACTTGCTTTATATTATTACTATATATTTCTAAGCCATTGAAACACATGTAAGATGACTTATCAAAGTTTAAGCTTAATTCTCGCATCCTTAGAAAACATTCTCATAACTTCGAATACTTTCATAAACTCTTGTTGATTTTAATAATGATACAAATATCAACAACTAATTTTATAAAATTGGCATCGACTAATATTCCTGGAATAGCATTGGCTATCATTATGACTAAAGGCTCTAAGTACAACACGAAAAGGGCCATGCTCAGCGTACAGCCTTGCCGCACTGACTTGTTTATTTTGATAGCACTAGTTAATTTTCCTGATACGAGTAATCTTGAATATGCTCCTTCGTACAAATGTTTCATCGGCCTGGAAAGCCAAATTTCGTCAAAACTGCCCACAAGGAGTTTCTATCAACGTGATCAAAGGCCTTTTCAAGATCAAGGCTTAGTAAGGCAATTTTGAAGGATTTTCTTTTATTAGATGAAGCTAAAAGTTTCCGTCAAACTTTTATATTATCTACACAAGACTTTTCCTCGTGACAAGCTAACTGGTATGGTGCGATTAAAGAAGGTAAAACGAATTTGATTCGGTTTGCTAAAATCTTCGAATATAATTTGTAATCTGTATTCAAGAGTGATATGGGTCTGAAGTCTTTTACTGTTGGGTTTGTAGTTTTTGGTATAAACGTAACAATTCCATCTTTAAAGTTGTCTGGTGGCATTACTCCTTGAATAAGATAGCCATTAAATAAATTTAGTAAATCATCCTTAAGAATATCAAAATTTTTTAGATAGAACTCATAAGATAATCCATCAAAACCGGGAGATTTTTTATTTGATGAGTTTAATAATACATTAAACAGTTCACTTTGATCTATCGGTTTCGATAAATGTTCTATTTCATCAATATTTAATCTTTTTGTAACATGTTCGAGTGACTCAAAGTCAGTAGATGAATGATTATTGTGCTGGAAAACCGATGTGTAATACTTGTAAAATTCGTTTCGTATCCTATTACAATCTGTTGTTATTTCTCCATCGATTTTCAGTTTTACAGTTGCAAGCTTCCTATCATTATGTTGAGCTATTTGGAAAACTCCCATCTTCTCATCTTCAACCAAGGAAGAAGATTGAAAAATTTGAGAGAACTCTGACAACTTTTGTTTCTCAATTTCAAATAACCTTTTTTTAATGAAATTCATTTCTAAGAAAACATCCTCACCTGCGTTAAGCTTATCTGAAAACTGTTTCATCGCTCTATAGTGCATACTTTTTGCCTTTCTCGTACAACTAAGTTGTACCGAAAGGCTATCATTTCACTCCAAATTCGAACTTTTGATAGAAGTCCCGGAGACCCATAGTGTTATATACCATTCGACTCAGCTCAATGAGCTGAACAAATGTCTGTCTGTCCGTGTGTGCGTGTGTGTGTATGTGTGTGCGTGTGTGTGTGCACAAAATGCCATAAAAAACATTAGCCAAATTTTCACATAGAAACTCTTAACCGATTTTCTTGCAACAAGTTGCATCCGACAGAGACTAAAACGCTGTTGATCACTATTGAATTTCATAATAATTGCAAATTGCAAAAAATAGATAATATTAAAATAGTGATGAGGCATAGTCACATAGAACAATAATGTGTTATGAAAAATGCCTTGCATCTATGAATATTTTATCCGTGGCTTCCCATTAAGAGTTTCATCGTACTATAAAGATGCTCGTGTTGCACGCATTTAGGCGTAAGTATGCTCTTCGTTCAGTTTCATAGTACTATGAAATTGTCCGAAAGTCAAAATTCGAACATGGGAAATTCGAGAAACTTTTAGCAGTGCCATCTGTCGTCTACTAGTGTAAATTTTCTATCATAACATTAGACGGTGTAACTGTTTTGCCTTTCTTGTACATCATCGAGGTGTAAGCGTAAAGGCTACATTCATTACCTTTTTGCGTGAGAAAGGCGCCATCACCGCTAGGTGGATTAATCTGGGTTTTTCATTCATTATAGCTATGCTACGGTTTATACTGAACCGCTTGAAGAAATTTTTCGTACTACATTTAAAATCATTATTCCACCACGAATTAAAATCTGTTCGATATTTATATCTGCGTTTGCAAAGATCCATTTCCGATCGATAATCTGCGAGTAATTGCTCATTTTTAAGAATGGCTGAATTGAGTTTCCAATAGGCAGCAATTGGTTGACCTGTTTTAGGACGCTCATTGATTCTTAATTGTACTATAACTGAATGATGGTCAGAAAATGCAAGGGGCACCGTTTCTACATTTAGTACTCTTTCGACTAAATCCGTGGAACTGTAGAACCTATCCAGTCTGGATGCACTTTTGCCTCGGAAAAATGTAAAATTTGTTGTTTTAGAAACTAATTTTGCTATGTCTTTTAACTTCATTTTATCAACTAAATGTTGCAGACCTTGGCAGAAATTATTAGATCCTCTGCTATCCTCTTCATGTAAACAACAATTAAAATCTCCTCCTATCATTAAACTATCAAAGCTTGAGTTTAAATGTAGCGCTAGATTTTCAGTAAAGAAATCATTTCGTTCTTTTTTGTACTGTGATCCTGATTGTGCATAAATATTAATAAATTTTGTTCCATTGATCATGAAGGATATAATTCTACCGCTTGGATCCACTAACAAATCTGAATAACCTAGATTGTTGCGAATAGCAACCGCTGTAGACCTATTAATATGATTGTAATTCAATATGAGTTCATGGCTAGGTAAAAAAGACGACGATGTTATGTTCATCTCTTGAAAAAAGGCAATGTCTATATCGTTTAAATTCAAAAAATCCCTAATCAGAGACTGCTTAGCTCTGCATACGACCCCGTTCAAATTAATAGTGGCAATCTTCAGTACATAGCTACTCATCGGTATTACTAAGTTTGGAGCTCAACTTTCTCTTTTCGGATCCATTTTAGATATCTCTTGTCCATCAGCATCAACTGGTAGATCCGCATAAGCGTTACTCACCGATATATCTGCACCCTTACTTGTCGAAGCTTCCATTTGCAGACCGTTTTGAGTTCCAGTAACGGATGAACTGCTGCTCACTGACGACATGTGTCTGGTCGACTTGGGTACATTCACCCAACCACCATCGCAGTTAGATATAGCACCTTTCGTCTCTCCCCCTAAACCTCCGTCGTCCGAGTGAATTTCATTTCTCTTAACGTCCTCAGCGTTGACCTTCGTTGTTTGAAGAACATTGCTGCATTGTTCGGTATCTACCTGCTTGACCGCTCTTTCTTCCTGATTCTCCTTCAACAAGCTGTTCAAATTTGTAAATTGCAGCTTTATGCCTTCTTCCTTCTCTCGAACGCGTTCTCTGGGAGACAGATTCCTGTTCCCCTCTTGTCCCGTCCGCCTTGGACAATCTGGCTTCAAATGGTCCGTTGCTTTGCAGATGAAACATTTTTCCTGCATACCGGAGTAATAAATGCGACATCTGTAGTTGCAGATGTACACCTGAGGAGGTATCTCTTTAGTGACATCCATGTAGATACCGCGTGTACCGGAAAAACATCTGAATCCGGATGCCATTGCACATTGGTCCAGGTAGCATACAAAGCGGTAATAAGTTGTTCAAGCCGAACATAGCAGAGATAGAAAAAAACTTTGTTCTACAAAGTTGCTCCTAACGGTGAGGGGCTTTTTGAGGTATTCATAAAAATTAGGGTGGGCCACATTTGAAAAAAATGAAAAATAAAACTTTTTCATTTGCAGAGATACGGCTATACAATGTTCGGCGAAGTTATAGTTCAGCCATATTCCAAGAATTTTGCTCAAAAAATTATTTCTCTAGCTCTTAAATTGACTGATTTAGAACAATTTTTCCAAGTTTACTTAGGGTGACTTTTAAAAAAACAGTTTTTTTGCTCTAACTTTTTTGTTTCAAATTTCTCAGCAATGTGATGCTCAGACCACTTTTTGTGCTTTGCAGGGCGCAACTTTTCATTACCTTAGCGTTGCCATATCTCATGCGGATCAAAAGTTATTGAGGTTTTTCTTCGATAAAAACGTTTTCTTCTAACGGCTGTATCTATGAATGGCGCAAACATTTTTTCAATCTGTTTTCTCGACCTTATTCTACTACTTTCAGGCTTCATTTCAGGGTGTTTAAATCGAGGGGATAATTGAAAATAACCCCATATTATTGCAATGAAAAATTACCGTTTTTTTCATTTTTAAGCACTAATTTGCTATTTTTAAGTGTTTTGCTTCCATGGCTTACTTTGTGATATGGCAAACGCCACACCATTTAGTTATAAAGCCTGAGCAGAAGCTAATATCTTGAAAACAGCAGTTTTTATGAACTTGATATGAATAAGAGGTAACATGACAAAAAATAATAACAAACATTAATATCCAAAATAAATACTTTAGGCATAACATTATCAGATATTTTAATACAAAACAAAAAATAATTATGTTTTGCCTTTGATATTGTAATAACAACATATGTTATGCTTTGAATATTTTGTATATTACTTTTTGTTATTTCGTATCTTATACATGTCAGTAATTTTCGCTGAGACCGAGCCACTATTTCCACGAGTTCTTTGAAAATGCCCAAATTTATGTTTATTAGAATGCTTTCGGTGAGTTTATTAGGGAGAAGGATGTTATCGATCATTTAGTAATCTGCCTTCGATCATTTAGTAGTTTTTCAATAACTCATTCCAGAGGCTAAATTTCAAAATGTGTTGTATGGTGGAGTTCTAGTGAAAAGGTTTATCTACAACTCTGTCTAACAGTTCGTTGTTTAAATTTCACTAATAACGGAGCTATAGGGCTAGTGGCAGTAACTTAGACTAAATGATTCCATATTTTGTTATCATTTAGTATAAGTATAGCAACTAGCACCGTAACTCCTTTAGCAGTGAAATTCGAACATCGACCTGTTAAGGAGAGTTGTAGAAAAACCTTCGCACTAAAAGTCCACTATACAATATATTTTGAAATTCAGATGAGCTATTGACAAACTACTAAATGATCGAACGCAGATTACTAAATGATCGATAACATCCTTGATTAGGGATCCGAGTTAAATTTTTCAGAAAGATGGACCCCTCGTTAGTTATGGACGAAATCACTTTTATGGACCCCTCGATTTTTGTCAATGAATCGCCTGCTTTGAGCGTGCTTACAGCGGCACACTAGGAGTTAACTTTCTGAAATCAGTATGGCGAAAGGCATCTAAGGTTCGATTTCTCAAAATTAAGCCCCCTTATCGAAAAAATATTTGGTAGGCGTTGTAGCGGAAACCATGCTTCACAACTGGTACCAAATAGTTTTTCATGAAAAGTTCCTAATTTTGAGAAAACGCGCGTTAGATGTCTTTCGCCATACAAATTTCTGGCGGTTAACTCATGCTGGCTATTTGCGCATATACGATAGCGCCTGTATGTGGAAGCGGCGGGTAGAAAATCAGCCACTGCCAATAATTCATTCTCGATTCACCAAAACTGACATAACTCTAACATTTCTCAACCGATCTTATGGATCAGCATATCGTTGGAAAGAAGAAGAGTGTATCCTCAATTTGCAATAGTAACAATGGGGCAATCCAATATGGCTGCTAGCTAAGGCTGAACTTCTCAAACATGGTAGTGAGCAGCTTTATGAAGTTTTGCACCATATTATGTCAAAAATATGGGAAGACGAGGAAATGCCTGCTAGCTGGTTGGACGGCCTCATTTGCCCTCTCTTTAAGAAAGGACACAGACCGGATTGCGCCAATTATCGAGGAATAACCCTCCTTAATTCGACTAGTTACAATGGGGCAATCCAATATGGCTGCCCCATTGTTATTATTGCAAATTGAGGATACACTCTTCCTCTTTCCAACGATATGCTGATCCATAAGATCGGTTGAGAAATGTTGGAGTTATGACAGTTCTGGTGAATCGAGAATTGACAAAAATCGAGGGGTCCATAAAAGTGATTTCGTCCATAACTAACGAGGGGTCCATCTTTCTGAAAAATTTAACTCGGATCCCTAATAAACTCGCCGAAAGCATTCTAAGGCAGACCCCACACGAGGCATATATTGACAATACTTTTTTCGTCAAACTTTTCATCAAACTTTTCTTCAATATTTTCACTGATTAGCCATGCCGTAGCTGAAAAAACTCAATTGTTTCTTGAACTAATACGAATCAAATAGCGGTATAACGCACAAAACACGCACACACTCAACCGTCATCGACTACTGTGAGCAAACTGCGGGGGGAGATGAGGGGAAATATTGAAAGGAATATCAAACTTTTCTGATTTCCCTCAATATTTACTTCAATATTTTGGGTTCGCCCTCACACCATCAATCTTGTTCTTCAATAATCAAGAGTTTGTCAAACTTTTTCCGTCGTGTGGGGTCTGCTTAATGAACATAAATTTGGGCATTTTCAAAGACCTCGTGCAAATAGTGGCTCGGTCTCAGCGAAAATTACTGACATGTATAAGATACGAAATAACAAAAAGTAATACACAAAATATTCAAAGCATAACATATGTTGTTATTACAATATCAAAGGCAAAACATAATTATTTTTTGTTTTGTATTAAAATATCTGATAATGTTATGCCTAAAGTATTTATTTTGGATATTAATTTTTTATTATTTTTTGTCATGTTACCTCTTATTCATATCAAGTTCATAAGAACTGCTGTTTTCAAGATATTAGCTTCTGCTCAGGCTCTATAACAAAATGGTGTGGCGTTTGCCATATCACGAAGTAAGCCATGGAAGCAAAACACTTGAAAATAGCAAATTAGTGCTTAAAAATGGAAAAAACGGTAATTTTTCATTGCAATAATATGGGGTCATTTTCAATTATCCCCTCGATTTAAACACCCTGAAATGAAGCCTGAAAGTAGTAGAATAAGGTCGAGAAAACAGATTGAAAAAATGTTTGCGCCATTCATAGATACAGCCGTTAGAAGAAAACTTTTTTTCGAAGAAAAACCTCAATAACTTTTGATCCGCATGAGATATGGCAACGCTAAGTCCATGAAAAGTTGCGCCCTGCAAAGCACAAAAAGTGCTCTGAACATCACATTGCTGAGAAATTTGAAACAAAAAAGTTAGAGCAAAAAAACTGTTTTTTGAGGGTCACCCTAAGTAAACTTGGGAAAATTGCTCTAAATCAGTCAATTTAAGAGCTAGAGAAATAATTTTTTTTAGCAAAATTCTTGGAATCTGGCTGAACTATAACTTCGCGGAACATTGTATAGCCGTATCTCTGCAAATGAAAAAGTTTTATATTTATTTTTTTTCAAATGTGGCCCACCCTAATTTTTATGAAAACCTCGAAAAGCCCCTCACCGTTAGGAGCAACTTTGTAGAACAAAGTTTTTTTCTATCTCTGCTATGTTCGGCTTGAACAACTTATTACCGCTTTGTATGCTACCTGGACCACTGTGCATTGGTCGCTTTTCATGAATAATCTTCTTCACAAGTCCAAACTTATTCAGGAATTCCGCTACTTCACGATCAGGTACTTCCGGAGGAAGGTAGAACAGCCTCACGTACTTAATTTCCTCGTTTCCGTCCGTTATCATGACCTTAGTGTACTGGCCACCTGCATACCCGAATGATTCTTCACCCACGTGTTGCTCCAAACACATCTTCATTAAAGGCTCATTTGCAAACTTGATTACAATGCACTTTTCGTATGGATCATGGTAAAGATGTGAAACCTGTTCTGGCTTGATTCCCAAATTCCTAGCGATAAAGGTAACCATTTCTCCATCGGTTGGAGATCTCGCTTGATCTCCGAAACGAACCTTGATTGTATTCTTCCGAGCGTACTCCATCTTGGTCGATATTACTTCCCTTGCTCACTAAACAACTATTGTTTCCGAAGAAACGAAATCACAAAAAATAGCACTGACTCTGAAAACACGTCTGATTGCTTCGAGTTGCAGGCCCAAACTGCCACGATGAACTGAGATCTAAAATCAAAACGCAAGCCTCAAAATAATTCGACACTGTTGTTTCATAAGGGCGAATGTCGCAAACGTAAACAATGCCTTTTCATGCAAATTCCTCAACAACTAGGACCGCTCCCAGCTAACAACCACTTGGAACTGGTGGCGCTCCGTGCCTTCTATCGAACGGAAGTGGAGAATACCGCCAGAAGTCTCTAATCTTCCTGAAATCAGCAGAAGAAGTCAATGTTTACGTTTGCGACTCTCGCCCTTTTGGAACAACAATGTCGAATTGAACGTTGAATTTTATCGAATATTATATATCTAACTCTATGGTGTCTCGACTGTTAAATATAAGTGATGAGATTCGGCTTTACAGTCTCCAAATTGTTCAAACAATAATGTTTTAACTGCCCGACGTTTCGGCTGTGTTTGGCAGCCTTCTTCTGGGGGAAACTGAAAGGGTTTTATATTATTAGCTATTTACATTACTCGGAACATTCTATCGTTTTAACACCTACTTAGTTTTACTGTTTTCGTTGTTTTGTTACACTGTAATCTTGTGTCGTGTTGTCATTCATGTTTTATATTTTCTGTGGGAGAGGTGGTATGTTTTACAATTTGTGTTTTAATAAACCTATTTTGTTCTTACGATTATCGTGGATTTTATCACAAAATATTGTTTAATTTGTTCGCACTATCAATCACGGACCCTGTTTAACTGTCTGTTCAAAATGGTGAGCATTCATTTTCGGCGCTTTTTGGCTCATTATGGTTATACTAGATATTGCCAATTCCAGCTGTCGATGGATTTTTGGGAAAATCATAGATCGCACTTTGAGCAGTGATGTCAAATGCTTTAGATTATTTATTATTATTTTTAAGTTCATCTAAATGTATGAAACTTGAATAAAAAATCTGTGTTGAACCACTATTGCAATCATCCGAATAAGTTTCCGCAAAGAGTGCAAATTATAACTGACTCGAAAGTCGCGGAAAGATTAACTTTTACTACAAATCATTATTATTTAACTATAGAGTCTGATCAAACTAAATATTCTGGCAACCGTGCTGAGTCCACGTGTTCATTCGAAAACATAAACAACTTTCGTTGGCGCCAACCCGATTCACCCGATTCATCAGCCCGCCAACCGGGAGAACAAAGGATTTTGACATCTCGCACTTATGATTATGTCGCACTTCTAAAGTGCGGAGTCCAACGAGGTGGGAAGTGCGCAATATTGTTATCTGTGTTATCTTTGTATCGTTTTCGATCGTTTTTTAGACGTGTTTTGTAAATGTGTAGTATTCCTGCGTATATGTTACTCAAACCTTCAACATCTGTTCTACGATTAACTGTATTGGTAGTGTTTGCAATATGGCACATTTCCAAAATCGGAAGATTGCCTGTTTTGTATGTTTTGTCTATGATGTTTACCCTACTTAGATCAAACATGTGTTCGTTCCTAATGATGTGGACATCAAACAGATATAAACAAATACAACACTATGATAGCCGAGGGTATCAACGACACACAACTGCAAATGGAGAAAATCGGGGGTCATACAGCACTAATTGAACACATCATTAGGAACGAACACATGTTTGATCTAAGTAGGGTAAACATCATAGACAAAACATACAAAACAGGCAATCTTCCGATTTTGGAAATGTGCCATATTGCAAACACTACCAATACAGTTAATCGTAGAACAGATGTTGAAGGTTTGAGTAACATATACGCAGGAATACTACACATTTACAAAACACGTCTAAAAAACGATCGAAAACGATACAAAGATAACACAGATAACAATATCTAGTATAACCATAATGAGCCAAAAAGCGCCAAAAATGAAAGCTCACCATTTTGAACAGACAGTTAAACAGGGTCCGTGATTGATAGTGCGAACAAATTAAACAATATTTTTTGATAAATCCACGATAATCGTAAGAACAAAATAGGTTTATTAAAACACAAATTGTAAAACATACCACCTCTCCCACAGAAAATATAAAACATGAATGACAACACGACACAAGATTACAGTGTAACAAAACAACGAAAACAGTAAAACTAAGTAGGTGTTAAAACGATAGAATGTTCCGAGTAATGTAAATAGCTAATAATATAAAACCCTTTCAGTTTCCCCCAGAAGAAGGCTGCCAAACACAGCCGAAACGTCGGGCAGTTAAAACATTATTGTTTGAAGACTGTAAAGCCGAATTCCATCAATTATATATCTAGGAACCTTTTTTGATATTGCAATTTGAAACGACTCCTACTCTCTCTATTCAGCATAATATTTCGCTCAACTGACGTTACTATCTTAAAGATCGCAATCTATTCTTTCTGTTGGGTGCATTAGTTGTTTAAAATAGTTTGAATTAAATTCCAAAAATCAAGGTCAGAATCATTTATATCATATCATTTAATTTGAAATTATCAATTATATCAATTCATTTGGAAAAAGTTTCTTAGATATAATTGTGGGCTTCGAGGCCACGCAATTAGCAGTCAGTAATCTGGGCGTATATTTGTGATGTGGAATGTGGGTGCGATTTCTGCCCCATTTAGTAAGGAAAAAACTTTTTGTAACTGGAAAATTCACCACTGGGCCACTGGGTGTTGTTTAAATGTCCTGTCCGTTGTATAATGGTAGGTGTTAAGGGTTCAATCTGTGCAACCTCTAGTCGCAGATCAGTAGACCCTGTCTTTTTTTACAATTATTTGTTAATATCAGGTTGAAATGAACATCTGTTTTTTTCTGATATGTACAGGGGATGGACAAAATAATTAGGATAGGCAAATTTTGGGTAAAATTAGATGTGTTGTAACTATCTTAGTTATCATCCGATTTTGACAATTCAGGCATGCCTGAACTAGAAAATTAATGCAGTTTGACGGTATGTCCATGGAACCGACTATGGCCAACGGATTCCGCAGATATTCCGGGTTTTTCGGAGGTAGATTCAAAACCGTAAACTTGAGGTGGATATTAGGAGAAGTGGTGGTTAAAAATTGAATAACATTAGTAACCACAAATGAAGTAGGGCTCTTGCTGATTAGAATCATATATTGAGATTTGGAATCGGACCAGAATCAAGTGAGATATGGCCATTTCTTTAAAATCGGTTCCGATCGATACTTATCAAAGGGGTCAGGCCACAATTTCATTTGAATCTCGCTTTGTGATTGATGGTCCACTATGATTTTATTCTAGAAGGCCTCTAATGTGTCAAGAATGAAAAACAAATTGAATAAACGGATCCTGGAGTCGCTGGGATGTCCCCGGGGAACCTATGGAAGGGGACATTTAAGTTTAACACCAAAATCAGTCATTCGACGGCTCTTTTTTCATGGTTTTCGATCGGGAAGCGAAGTATGAATATAAAATGGTCCATTGACGGATCTGACCGCTTCCAGGATCAACGGATTGGCCCCGGGGAACCTATTGAAAGGGACATTTTAGTTTTACCACCAAAACCAGTCGTTCGACGGCTCTTTTTTCATGGTTTTCGATCAGGAAGCGAAGTATGAATATAAAATGGTCCATTGTCGACTCTGACCGCTTTCAGGATCTACGGATTGGCCCCGGGGAACCTGTGGAAGGGGACATTTTAGTTTTACCACCAAAACCAGTCATTCGACGGCTCTTTATTCATGGTTTTCGATCAGGAAGCGAAGTAGGAATATAAAATGGTCCATTGACGGATCTGACCGCTTCCAGGACCCAAGAATTACCCCCGGGGAACCTGTGGAAGGGAACATATAAGTTTTAGCACCAAAACCAGTCATTTGACAGCTCTTTTTTCATGGTTTTCGATCAGGAAGCGAAGTATGAATATAAAATGGTCCATTGACAGCTCTGACCGCTTCCAGGATCTACGGATTTGCCCCGGTGAACCTGTTGAAGGGGACATTTTAATTTTACCACCAAAACCAGTCATTCGACGGCTCTTTATTCATGGTTTTCGATCAGGAAGCGAAGTATGAATATAAAATGGTCCATTGACGGATCTGACCGCTTCCAGGACCCAAGGATTACCCCCGGGGAACCTGTGGAAGGGAACCTATAAGTTTAAGCACCAAAACCAGTCATTTGACGGCTCTTTTTTCATGATTTTCGATCAGTATAAATATAAAAGATCAAAGTATAAATATAAAAGGACCATTGACAGCTTTGACCGCTTCCAGGACCTACTGGTTGCCCCCGAGGAACCTGTGGAAGGGGACATTTTAGTTTTTACACCAAAATCAATCATTCGACAGCTCTTCTTTAATATAAGCAAAGTATGAATATAAAATTGACCATTGATGACTCTGACCGCTCTCAGGACCTACAGATTCCCCCCGGAAACCCAGTGGAAAGGAACATTTAAGCTGCAGCACCAAAACCAATAACTCGATGGCTTTTTTTTCGTGATTTTTGATCAGAAAGCGAAGTATGAGTATAAATTGGACCGTTAATGGATCTGACCGCTTCCATGACTTACGGATTGCCCCCGGGAACTGTGGAAGGGGACATTTTAGTTTTAGCACAAAAATCACCTACGGATAGCTCACGGGGAACCTGCCTACTTCATACTTCGCTTCCTGATCCAAAGCCATGAAAACAGAGCCGTTGTATGACTAGTTTTGGTGCTGAAACTAAAATGTCCCCTTCCACAGGTTTCCTGGGCCAATCTGTAGGTCCAGAAAGCGGTCAGAGCCCTCAAAGGTCCCTTTTATATTCATTTCTCGATTACTAATCGAAACCACTAGAAAAGTGCCGTCGAATGACTGGTTTTGATGCTTAAAATAAAATGTCCCTTTACACAGCTTCTCCAGGAGCAACCCGTGGGTCTTGAATTCATACTTCACTTCCTGATCAAAAATCGAATGACTGGTTTTAGTGCTTAAACTAAAATGTCCCCATACACAGGTTCCTCGGGGGCAATCAGTAGGTCCTGGAAGCGGTCAGAGCCGTAAATGGTCATTTTTAATTCATATTTCGCTTCCTGGTCGAAATCCATGAAAAAAGAGCATTCGAATGACTGGGTTTGATGCTAAAACTAAAATGTCCCCTTCCACAGGTTCCCCGGGTCCAATCCGTAGATCCTGGAAGCGGTCAGAGCCGTCAATGGACCATTTTATATTCATACTTCGCTTCCTGATCGAAAACCATGAAAAAAGAACCATCGAATGACTGGTTTTGGTGGTAAAACTAAAATGTCCCCTTCCACAGGTTCCCCGGGGCCAATCCGTAGGTCCTGGAAGCGGTCAGAACCGTCAATTGACCATTTTATATTCATACTTCGCTTCCTGATCGAAAACCATGAAAAAAGAACCGTCGAATGACTGGCTTTGGTGGTAAAACTAAAATGTCCCCTTCCACAGGTTCCCCGGGGCCAATCCAAAGGTCTTGAAAGCGTTCAGGGCTGTCAATGGAATATTTTATATTCATGCTTCGCTTCCTGATCGAAAACCATGAAAAAAGAGCCTTCGAATGACTGGTTTTGGTGCTAAAACTAAAATGTCCCCTTCCACAGGTTCCCCGTGGCCAATCCATAGGTCCTGGAAGCGGTCAGAGCCGTCAATGGACCATTTTATATTCATACTTCGCTTCCTGATCGAAAACCATGGAAAAAGATCCGTCGAACGACTGGTTTTGGTGGTAAAACTAAAATGTCCCCTTCCACAGGTTCCCCGGGGCCAATCCGTAGGTCCTGGAAGCGCTCAGAATCGTTAATTGACCATTTTATATCCATACTTTGCTTCCTGATCGAAAACCATGAAAAAAGAGCCGTCGAATGACTGATTTTGGTGCAAAAATTTATATGTCCCCATTCACAGGTTCCCCGGGGACATCCCAGCGACTCCAGGATCCGTTTATTCAATTGGTTTTTCATTCTTGACACATTAGAGGCCTTCTAGAATAAAATCATAGTGGACCATCTATCAAAAAGCGAGATTCAAAAGAAGTTGTGGCCTGTCTCCTTTGATAAGTATCGATAGGAACCGATTTTAAAGAAATGGCCATATCTCACTTGATTCTGGTCCGATTCCAAATCTCAATATATGGTTCCAATCAGCAAGAGCCCTACTTCATTTGTGGTTACTAATATTATTCAATTTTTAACCACAACTTCTCCTAATATCCACCTCAAATTTACGGTTTTGAACCTACCTCCGAAAACCCGGAATATCTCCGGAATCCGCTGGTCATAGTCGATTCCATGGACATACCGTCAAACTGCATTAATTTTCTAGTTCAGGCATGCCTGAATTGTCAAAATCGGATGATAACTAAGGTAGTTACAACACTTCTAATTTTACCCAAAATTTGCCTATCCTAATTATTTTGTCCATCCCCTGTATATACTCTTAGAATTTTTGGAACAAATTGCTGGCACGAACAATTCTGAATCCGAATATTGAAAATTATTCATTATATTTTTTTATGTAAATTATAGAACCATCAGGTTACCCGGGCAGAAGCTATGAATAAAATAACAAAACATGATATGGACTTGATTTACATAAGAGATAAAATAACAGGAACATTATCAAAAATTTGCACTGAAAAATAAATTTAAATATCAAGGTAACAAACCAATAATAATACATGATATTGATCACTTCCCACAAATAGCATAGCTTGATCTCCTTATGATATTTTAGTGCAAAATATTTATATTGCCGTCTGATCTTTCATCTCATAGGGTATCTGTTCCATTATTAATAAAATACTCATATATCAATAACATTTGCAAAACAGGAATTTAGGCTCAATTTGTGTCGTGTTTTGTTATTATTCGGCGTCTCACTGCTGAAAAAATCACAAAAATAAGAAATAAAACAATTTGCGCAGCAATTCTTTGTTTTCGAATGGTATTGATTTGGGTACATGGTATGGCATCAAGGAGCAGTTCCCTATACCAACCATGTCCATATCTCATGTTTCGATCTAATCAACATTCAATATTATAGAACTTTTTTCGTCTACTCAGGTATTGATGCAGTCCCGTTGTTTTAATTTTTATTTTATTTTAATAATAAAAACCCAGATTAATCCACCTACAGTGAGATTTTGACCCTTCCTTAGTTATAAATTTTTCTTCCAGACTCCAGTATTTAAAACGAGATAAAACTATTCAGCTTCCCACGGCGATTTACTGTGAAAGTGACAAAATAATTGCCTACCCAAAGGCGGATGTCATGGGTTGAGTGACAACTCAACGAATGATAACGTACTGTTCTTCATGCTGCCTATCTATAAGGCGCTCGTCGGATTGAATAACTATTGTGACATGGTTAGTAACTATCGTAACGCTGGTTGCATATATTGTACTCGTTATTTCCAGAGAGCTCGATATTAATTAATCCAGAACTAACTAAATCAGTCATTGATATGAGCGAAACTCAATAGCGTTCAATAATAACATATATTTCGCCTTATGGATGGCTGATTTGGTAAAACTAAACTTGTTCAATACCTTAAAAATGAGCGAGATTTTTATGGTAGTAAATTTCAGAATTTGCACACCTACGCACACATACATGCATACGAGTGATCTATTAGTGTCTCAAAACATGCTCACATTTGCTATCTAGCTTCCACTGAAGAAATTTTTGAAATTCCTTTCAATTTTTACGTTTTTGCTTTTCTGAGAAGATTTTTTTGTACATGCTTCTATATGTTCCTCAATTAAAATCATTTGTTTCTTTGAAACAAATCAGAAAAATAGGCATAATTCGATGTCATATCATTTGTTATAATTATATTTTCAATGTAAAAGTTAATTTGTTTAAAATACCATACATTTTATGTGATAATTCACAAGATTTTTTGATAGATTATTACGTAACACACCTGCGTAACGCATACAAAGTGAAATTATAGACACTTCCGAAGGAAGGGTCAAAACTTGTGGTGCTGATTTACATGATCACACGTTTGAAGCAATTACTTACTTACTTAGGGACGTTACGCTTTTATGGGGGAGGGCGGTTTCGAGCAGCGTGACGATTCATACAAAAAAAAATTTGAGGCTAATACAAAAAGTTGTAATTACTGGTAAGTATACCTCGAGCAACACAGAGACTCCCTGAATCAAACGGCCTCAGGGTCGGCACGCTCACCTCCAGAAACTCGCGGACAGGTAATTCTCGCACTCCAAATAGGAAAACCACAGTATTTTAACAGGACACACTTTATTCGGCTTCTCTTTTCTAGCCTCTTTCCCTTCTAATCTCTCCTTCCCACTTCCTTATTCGCTAATCTAACCTTACTTCGGGGCCCCTACTCCCTTCCACAGTTCCACCACACCTTCCCTTCCTTTCCTGCTTCCTGTTCTTCAATGGCGGCTAATCCAGGAACGCCGGCACCTAGCGATGGCGTCCCACTGTCTTTCGGGGTGGCTTGGGCGTCCGTTGTAGTTTCCGGGACGGAGACGCGCACTCTCGACCTGCCAATATGGTGACGGATTGGCCTTCGGCGGATACGATGCCGGTATTGGTCGAGGACGGTACACCACGGCTTTCTTCGGGACTCTAAACGGCGGCCTTCTGGTTTTTGTCCAAAAAACGGCGGGGTTCTGATGTCCACTGCACCGACTTTTATTCCACTGTCCACTTTCTCTTTCACTATGTAATACTTTCGAATTGCTAGCTCCTAATTTTCCAACTGAAACTTTCTTGGTCGACGACTTTTTCGTTAGTCAAGAGTTCTGTGGACAGGGAGACGGTAATACCATGCATTGAGGTCTATGACCTCGTCCCTCGGGCAGTGACCTCATTTCCAACCAAATGGCCACATTACGCCACCCCTTCATGGCCGTCCAAAGGGCTTTTCCTTGGTCCTCTGGTGGTGGGACACTGTACTTCAGTGGGTGGTTGGCTGCGTAGGGTGGTGGTAGAGCTCAATTTAAGGTCTAGCCTACTACAGGGAGCTGACTGGGAAAAACCTACACTGAGACACGAGTATTACCTGCATTTACAACATTTATTCCACGAAATACACTACACTAAACACGGATTTCTCGGTAACACTCTCGACATAACCTAACCACCACTTACACTCTCCCCCAGCTCGGGTAAAAAAATATTTACAAAGTGAATATTTTTTTATCTGCAAACCTCACTAGCTTTCACTGATCACACGTACCTCTGAACCTGCACAACACGAAAAACCAACATAGAGACAGTATTAACTTCTTTGACTGTAGACTGTGAAACTTTTCGCCCATGACGTACTAGATTAAAATAGAACAAATAACAGTAAAAATTGTGTGAATTTGGGCAATATTGCAATTGAGTTACGGGGTCATAAGTTATCATTGTTGAAATTATCAACTCAACTCAGTTTCATAAACATTTGTTATTACTGACCATCACCGTCTGTGACTCCGGTCTCCTGCGTACAAATTCCTAGGTTTTTAAACCTGGCAACCTCTGTGCAATTTTTACCAATTATTCACCGATTGCTTGGAAAACACCTTAAAATAAAACTTTAATACAACATGCATAAAAATTAAAATGTAATAAATACTAATAATAAATAAATTGGAGCATTGTATAATAATAAATTCAAACAAAATGTATAATGAATTATTTCATTTGTGTTGTCGGACTTTATTCTAGTACGTTATTCGAGATAACGTTATCATTTACTCTTGTGTGCGTGATTCGGTTCTGTCAAAACTGTCAAAAAGATGTTCAATGTGGCAAGGACAATATGCTGTTATCATGTGGTAAGTACGATGTGGTTTTAGCACGAAATTTTTATGATCTGCCGGCTACGAAAAACCTTAATATCGTGGGTAGTGTTTTATTAAATATTGGCCAATTGATCTATCCATTGGTTCTGGTTTTTCGCCAAGTTGATCGTAATTAATTTCCTGCTAGAAGCTCATCAGTTGCTTCTCTATGGTGCACCACGTGGTATTGAATGGTGGGTATGAATAGTGTTTGCTTTTGTTTTTGTGATACAGTGACGCAGCGACACTTCGGAATTACTTCTGCACAATTTACTCACATTTTTACAATCTCCTACACACAGTTTTCGCTCAAATACATTACAAACGAGAACTTGCTTGCAATATTGCGTACGAGACCAACTAACTTTTCCAAATAAACATTTTAAAACAAGACCTAAACTACTGCTACAACATGCTAATTAAAAAAACTTCCTAAGTTTACAGAAAAAAAACATGCATTTCGACAATTACGACGACTAAATGACTATGACGAAAATACTACTGACTACTATTGAGCAACGTTGCAACTAATTATGATCGTACACTGGACATCTCAACTGACAACATCTACGTACATATTTACTTCTACTACCCGGGATTCGACTGTCTGTCGACTTCTGGCAGGTGACAAGAAGGCTGAGTATTTCGAGATGATTTTTATCAAAATCTCTTCCTCGTTCCCTATCCAAAATTATCGACGATTAGAACTTTAACTTTCATTCGTTTTAGGTACCTAAGCTTTTAAATCGGCGGCGGAGAAAACGCCCAATGATTTCCCTGTGAATCTCCTACCTCATACGAACTGGTGCCAATTTTGCGCAGGATGACGCAAGGCGAGTATTGCGGTCCGAGCTTGGCATTAAACTGATTGCCTGCCGACGATTGGCGGAAGCTCCGCTTGAAGACTCGTTGACCCACGTCAAACGTCGGTGAGTAACGTTTATGTCGGAGATCGTAACGTCTTTTTGTATCTACGTGAGCTTTTTGGAGATGATCTTTTACCAACTCACTAATCCTTTTGCTCACTCCTCTCAACTTATCCACTCTCTGCTCTACTGATATGTCAGCGGTTTCGTGTAGCTTATGCTCAGAACCTTTGCTGATTATTTCTGTCCCGAATATAACGCAATGTGGACTGAATTTAATTGTCGAGTGGAATGTGTTATTCAACACAAATTCCATCTCAGAGATCCTGGTGTCCCAAAGCTTTTGATCTTGCTTTACATACGATCGTATCATAGCATTGATCGTTCGGTTTAGTCGTTCAGCGGGATTTGCTTGGCTTCTATGTCGCGCATTGGCCCAGTGCTGAACTTCATATCGTTCAAGTAAATTTTTAAAGTCTTTCGACAAAAATGTGGTCGCGTTATCGGTGATCACGATTTGCGGAGTACAGAACTTTCTGAACCACTGCTCTTCCAGTATTTTGCATAGAGATACACTAGAAATCTTTTTCACAGGTGCAAGTAGGCAATACTTAGAAAACAGGTCCATGACCACTAATAAGTGAGTGTTGCCCATCTTGCTCCTGGGAAGTGATTGAATGTAATCCATGCAAATTAGCTGGAATGGTCGTGGCAATTCTTTGTTTCCCATTTCGGGAGCGGTAGACACAGTCGAATGCTTATTTTCCTTGCATGATACGCATTTGAAATGTACCTTTTTATATCGGCACTCATGTGAGGCCAATAATACCGGCGTTTGATTTTCTCGACACATTTAACAAATCCAATGTGGAGATTTTGGTCGTGTTCTTGCTTCATAATGTGGGTTCGTTTTGAAGCGGGCACACATTGTTTCCATTCGAAATGGTAGTCCAGTAGGTCGGATCTGGCCGATACAAACTTATAGAGCAGACCGTCTACTATTTTGAAGTCCATATAGTTTTCCGGATTCTCTTCTACAGCATCAAATAAATTTTGTACCACCTGTCTTCGGGCTCCTCATCAAGCGATTCGATCGATCGGGAGAGCGCATCTGCCACTATGTTCTCTTTTCCCTTACGATGGCGAATCTCCATGTCATACTGCTGCAGTTCGATGCTCCATCGACTCAGCCTGGAGGATGACCGCCACTTCGCTCGCATAATAAAAGTAAGGGCAGAAGAGTCTGTTACCAAAGTGAATTTGGTTCCCTCTATATAACCCCGGAACTTTTCTATGCAGCGCAGTGCAGCGAGTCCCTCCTTTTCTGCCGCATGGTAGTTTAATTCAGCTCCTTTGAGCTTCTCGGAGTGGTAAGCTATGACCTTTTCCTCTCCGTCGTGTATTTGGGTGAGCACACCAGCGATAGCGTTGTCGCTCGCGTCCGTTTGGACCGTAAAAGGGAGCATAAAATTTGGGTTGGTCATCACAGGAGCCGAGATAAGTTTCTCCTTGATGACCTGAAATGCATTTTCGGCTGCCGCGTTCCATTGCACCCTCTTTGGCTTATTTTTCAATAAGTCAGTGAGAGGTGCCGTGATTTCGCTGTAGTTTGCGATGAACCTACGGTAATAATTTATCATACCGAGGAATCGACGAAGCTGTCTTACCGATTTAGGAACCTGATATCCAAGGATCGCTTGAACGCGATCTGGATTAGGCCGCAATCCTTCTTGGGACAAAATGTACCCAAGGTACGGCAATTCTTGGCAGCAAAATTTTGATTTTTGTAAATTAATGCACAGATTGGCTTCCCTCAAACGCTTCGCTAGGTCTCTCAGTTTTTGTATGTGCTCTTCGAATGTTTGGCTCACGATTACAATATCGTCTAAATACACGAATATTGCAGGTTCGAGCGCACCGTGGCTCAGCACACGATCCATCAATTTGCTCAGCGTAGCAGGACTATTTACCAATCCAAACGGTAGCCGAGTGAATTGGAATAGCCCTCTACCTGGGATTGAGAATGCTGTGTACCTTCTTGACCCACGACACAAAGGAATTTGTAAAAAGGCCTGGGATAGGTCAATGGTAGTAAGAAACCTAACTCTTCCCAATTGACTCAGTATTCTGTTCTGATGTGGCAATGGGTACGCGTCCCTTTTTGTGCGTTCATTCAATTTTCTGGCATCTAAGCACAGCCTAACGTCTTCGCTATCTCTTTTCTTGACTGGAACCACAGGTAGCGCCCAGTCAGAATCTGATTCCTCTACAATACCGTCACGAATCATGTTGTCCAACGCCAGATGTATCTTCCGTTGGATTTCTGGACTCCAGGGATACGGGTTCTTCCTAATTGGATCTGCCTTCTCAAACTCTTCTTTCATCTCTATCGTGTGTTCTATTAAGCTCGTTTTTCCAAAATCGCCTGGTATCGCTACTAGAAACTCCTTTTTAACCTTTTCTAATTCCTCCTTTTGACTGTCTGTTAATTCTTCCTCAATATCCAACTCATTTTGTACACCGTCGTCTAGTGCATCAATTGGTAGATCCTGGATTGTTGGTCTAATGCCAAACTTTTGCCAAAGTCGTACCAAGTACACACCGACGGTTAAGTCTCGGAGCAATTATTACCGGCAAGATTTTTGTAGTACCATTGAATGTGATTGGTATATAAGCACATCCAAGGACTTCTAAGTCATCTCCAGAGGCTGTCTGCAGAGTGACCGAAGTGGGTTCCATTTTAAGATTTAATTGTTTTATAATTCTCTTCGCACCTATCCCTAGAACAGTCCGTGCAGCTCCACTGTCAAGGAGACCAATTAGCTCAATTCCCATCATATCTATTCTTGTAAATGGCCTGGCGTCTCCACTTAGTTTGACAAGCAAAGTGGCAATCTCGTCTTGCTTTTCGGGAATGCCATCCATCCTAGGATAGTCTATCTGACGTAGAATAGCGGTCGGATCATTTGACAATTTAGACTGAGGACTTTCCGAATTTAAAAGACTGTTCTGCCTCACTGACCAGTCTTTTCAAGTTTTTGACTGACAGAACGGGCATTGGTGTGGGAAAACCGGGAAATCCACATTTTCGCAAAATCGTGTCTTTCCGCAGGACATTCCCGAAAACTATGTCCATCATCATGGCAATTTAAACATAAACCACGCTTGATAGGAGTGTATGCCTTAACAATCCTTTGTAACGCGCTAGTTCCGCTGGAACTGGGTTTTTGTTCATCCTGCCTTCTTTCTTGCGGTTGAAAATTTACCGGAGTTGATTTAGGTTTGGGTTGAAATTTCTGCTGAATACTAACTTCTTCTTTTCTATATTTTGTGGGTTCATATTGGTTGCCTATTTTCTTGTAATTATGGTTGTAATTCCGTCCTTGGTACCCTCCTTTGTAATTAGATTGGAACCTATTATCTGACTCATTTCGTCCTCTGTACTGTGATTGATTAACTTCTTCTATTTCTGTTTTAGGCCTTTCAAATCGAATGTCTTTTCTAGCGTACATTTGCCAGTTGATAGAGTCAAACTTTTTACCAAACTCTCTCATTCTAGGAATGGTAGTCACGTTTGCAGCTAACATTGCTGTTCTACAATCGATCCTGGTGTTTCGGAACAAGACGTCAAATTTCCTGTCATCATCCCACTGTCTGGACATACTACGAAAGATTCGAACCATATCTAGATAGTAGTCCTGAAATTTCTCCCGCGGACCTTGTCTTCGCGCATTGGCTAAGCGTTCGTATTGGTAATCGATATCAACAGGTAGGAACTCACTCTTCAATTCTTTAACTAGACTAGCCCATGTTCGCAATTCGTTATTACCGTTGACCTCCATAAACCACGACCTAGCTTTACGCGTAAAAAGATGATGCGCAAAAACAAACAGTTCCGCATCCGAGAAACCTTCCGACCGCGCGTTGAATTCCACTTCTTTTAGGAATTCGTTAAGTTTTCTCCCGTTGTCCATTCCATCGTACCTAACCGACCATTTATGGACTGGTAATCGATTGTTTCTTGGCCTTTCTACTTCTCTCGGATGTGCGTTCTCATTAACATCTAAATTGATGGATTGAGAATGCCTGCTTCTCTCAGATATACTCTCCATCGAACCATATTTTGTTTTTACCCATTCATAAAAATCATGCTCATTATTAGTTTTCTCTTCTACAACATTCTCATTTTGAACCGACCGTCTTTCCATTGGCGTACTAGAGCTTTGCTTGGCTTGTTCTATCTCGCGAGGCTTTGGAACTGCCGGAGTTTCCAAAGCTTGAATCCGCTGAATCAGCTGATTCACAATTTCCTTCAGTTTTATATTTTCCTGCGAAAGCTCTTTTTTTCCTTATCGTTTGTTTCAACCGTAAATCCTACCGCGCCTGCAACTTCAGTAGTCTGCCTATCTTCGCGTATTTGGGTATTTTCGGTGTTTTGTTGGTATCCTCATTCGCGTTTTCTACCGTAACTGACTCCTTTCCTAAAGTTTGCTTATCTGATTGCTCACGAATTTGTTTCAAACTATCATTTAAAATTTTCATCTCAGCCTCTCTCACTGCTGTTATTGGCGAAGTAATAGAGTAAAACGTGTTCACTAATCTAATACATTCTCCTGCTATCATTGCTATGCTATTCAACTCTTCTTCGGAATCCACACGTGATTTCAATCGCTGCATTCTAAACAGAACGTGTAGCAATTTAGATTTAAACTTTCTTTCTGGTGCTTTCAGCACTTTTCTACCCTCTAACACCACTTTCACTGTCTGTAGCTTCGCGTCGCATTCAGTTAGTTCATTCATCGAGTCAATATCGTCGTATTTGTACTTTATGCATTCTTTATTCTCTCTTTCAGCCTTCATCTTCGTTCTCAATTTTCGCTCCAGCTTGCTGCGCGATTCATCTCTCATGTCGATGTTACGAATGAGTAATTCATGATGAAGTTCATCATCCGCGAGGTGTGCAGCATCCAGCGAGTGGTACTGCATCTGCAAATGGGCTAACTCCATAATGCAAATTGGATAATTGAAAATACTACCTAGTTAAATGCTGAACGGTTTTGCACGTTAAAAAAAATTGAAAAATTAGAAAAGAACTACCTAGTTTTATGTTGAACGGTTTTGCACGTTAAAAAAAATTGAAAAATTAGAAAAGAACTACCTAGTTTTATGTTGAACGGTTTTGCACGTTAAAAAAAATGAAAAATTGTATATTCTAATAATTTAAAAAAAATCCTAGTTTAAGAAATCGGGAATAAACCACTTTTCTTTTTGTGTTTTATTGACAAAGTCCGCAATCACACACGCATGAACAAATGTGCTCCGATATTATTTAAATAATTGCCGACTTGTTTTTCAAACAATCGTTATTTTCACTCTTTTTGGACTATCAAAACCCCTCCGAATACGGTTAGAAGCCGAACCAGTTAAGTCACAGATTCACTTCCTAAATACTGTCTAATGTCAACTGTTTCGTGAAGGCCTGGAAGTTTTCCCAGAGACCTCTGTAGTGACCAGCTATTTCAAGTGCGATTTTCCGAGCTGCCAACAAGAAACTGATGGTAAGTCAACTTTATGTTTGGCGCCAAAGTGTAATTACTGGTAAGTATACCTCGAGCAACACAGAGACTCCCTGAATCAAACGGCCTCAGGGTCGGCACGCTCACCTCCAGAAACTCGCGGACAGGTAATTCTCGCACTCCAAATAGGAAAACCACAGTATTTTAACAGGACACACTTTATTCGGCTTCTCTTTTCTAGCCTCTTTCCCTTCTAATCTCTCCTTCCCACTTCCTTATTCGCTAATCTAACCTTACTTCGGGGCCCCTACTCCCTTCCACAGTTCCACCACACCATCCTTCCTTTCCTGCTTCCTGTTCTTCAATGGCGGCTAATCCAGGAACGCCGGCAACTAGCGATGGCGTCCCACTGTCTTTCGGGGTGGCTTGGGCGTCCGTTGTAGTTTCCGGGACGGAGACGCGCACTCTCGACCTGCCAATATGGTGACGGATTGGCCTTCGGCGGATACGATGCCGGTATTGGTCGAGGACGGTACACCACGGCTTTCTTCGGGACTCTAAACGGCGGCCTTCTGGTTTTTGTCCAAAAAACGGCGGGGTTCTGATGTCCACTGCACCGACTTTTATTCCACTGTCCACTTTCTCTTTCACTATGTAATACTTTCGAATTGCTAGCTCCTAATTTTCCAACTCAAACTATCTTGGTCGACGACTTTTTCGTTAGTCAAGAGTTCTGTGGACAGGGAGACGGTAATACCATGCATTGAGGTCTATGACCTCGTCCCTCGGGCAGTGACCTCATTTCCAACCAAATGGCCACATTACGCCACCCCTTCATGGCCGTCCAAAGGGCTTTTCCTTGGTCCTCTGGTGGTGGGACACTGTACTTCAGTGGGTGGTTGGCTGCGTAGGGTGGTGGTAGAGCTCAATTTAAGGTCTAGCCTACTACAGGGAGCTGACTGGGAAAAACCTACACTGAGACACGAGTATTACCTGCATTTACAACATTTATTCCACGAAATACACTACACTAAACACGGATTTCTCGGTAACACTCTCGACATAACCTAACCACCACTTACAAAGTGTGACGAAGGGGGGAGGGAGGGGGTTGAAAATCGCCGATTTTTGCGTGACGTACTTTGTGGATCTCCCCTTATGGGCAGTGTTGTCCTACACTCAGGGCAAAGAATTCTGCTCTTTGATTTTACTCCATCTAAACGATTTTATAGCCTTAACTAAGTAAGTTTAACTAATAGAGGGATATTTCTCGGGTACTTATTCAAAAGGACGTATGTGATTTTGTAAACAAAGATTCAAACGTCGATTTGTCCAATCTGATGACACTCCCACACAAACCAACACCACCAACAGGTAGCCGAAGGCTTCCCCTGCCTGTCTGTGGTGATGGTTTGCGTGGGAGTGTCATCAGATTGGACAAATCGACGTTTGAATCTTTGTTTACAAAATCACATACGTCCTTTTGAATAAGTACCCGAGATTTGAATTATCTAAATGTCATGTCAAACTGTCAAAAAATGCTCCCCAGAGCCACACTAGTGTTTCAAATTTCGTTGAATTCGCTCGAACCGAATACTCTGCACTACATGATATGGTATATATCTTCAAACTCCTGAGCGTTTCGTTTTATAAATCCAAGCATTGCATACGCCTTGGTGGTTGTTGTAGTTATGTGCAAATTGAAGTTGAAGCCTGGACGCCAAGGTCCTTGACGGTGCTGACTCTTGTCGTACTGGCGGCAGCATATTATAATCGAAGACAGATGGACTTTTCGATCTACTGAACGATATTACATTGCATTTTTTGACGTTGACACCAGTTTACCAATGCGTCGATGTCAGCATTCTACCAAAGATGACAACACTCGAAATAATTTCAAGTCATCACTGATTGATTAACATTCCGAATAGCACAAAACAGTACTAGCCACCCGGATCTCGCGAAAGTTCTGTTAAAGTTAAATACGGAACACGAAAAAGGAGATTCTTGATAATTTTATTTAAAAAAATCAGTGAGTAATTTAAATGAATTTTCTTCTTAATTTACAAAATTACAAAGAAAATTGTACCAAATTTATACGTGAAATTCTTCTGAAAATTCAAATGAAATTCATTCAAATCTTCAAAGAAATTCATCTGCTTGTTCTTACATTCGCTCGAGATGTTGTGTTTTTTTTTTAATTTTTGTTAATTTGACCTTTCCTGTCATTTCTATCTCGTTTTATTGTCTCAGTAGATTCTTTTGCTTATTCATGGTCAACTTTCCCGAAGAACCATATTTTAAAAGCCTCTAATTATTAAAGAAATTGAAAATCAAATCCGAAAAATTGCTGCACGTGTGAACCGGCCTGAATTTGAAATTCACCCGATTTTTGTTCAAAAGTCGGCAAATGTTGAGCCAATCTTTAAAAACAGCACATTTTCGATGTTTTGTTTTAAATTATAAAAAAAAACTTACAGGGATCGAAGTGTGCCGCGGTTACTCGTTTTGTTTGCTGTGCCTAATTTCCATCCCTATCCGAACTACAAGGCTCGTGTAAAATGGCTGATTGGCAGGTTCTGGAAAAAAGTTTCAGGTGGCGGCCATGAAGATTTTCATGCATTCTGATTTCGTGTTCATGTGCGCAAATGTGATTAAATTTATAATGAGAAAACGAATATCCCAAATCATCTTCCGTCGTTTGTTACTAATAGTAAATGAGTTCGTGGGAAGCCGGCCGGCTTCGTTGACGACCGCTCGATGACAAACCAGATCTTTACTGTACGCAAATCCTTCAAAAATGCCATGAATAACAGGTCCCAACGCACCATCTGTTTATCGATTTCAATGCGGCATACCGAAGTATTGACCGCGTCGAACTATGGAAAATTTTGGATGAGAACAGCTTACCAGACTAATAAAAACAACGGTGGATGGTGTACAAAACTGTGTGAAGATTTCGGGCGAACATTCCAGTTCGCTAGAATCGTATCGGGGACTAAGACAAGGTGACGGACTTTCGTGCCTGTTGTTAAACATTGCGCTAGAAGGTGTCATGAGCGGAGAGCCGTGTGTAACAGCCGAGGTACGATTTTCAACAGATCCAGTCAATTTATTTGTTTCGCGAATGACATGGGTATTGTCGGCCGAACATTTGCAAAGGTGGCAGAACTGAGCACACCCGCCTAAAACGTGAAGCAACAAAAATTGACCTTCCCAGGCGGAACCGAGCGTTACAGGGCCCGCCTGGGAAGCATATTTGCGATAGACGCGGATACATTCGAGGTGGTCGACCAATTCGTCTACCTTGGATCATTGCTAATGACGGATAATAATGTTAGTCGTGAAAAACGAAGGTGCATCATCTGTGGAAGTCAGGCCTAATACGGGCTCTAGATGAAACTGCGGTAAAAAAAGATTCAAACCCGTAACAAATGTGTCATGCTCATAAGACTGGTAGTCCTCTACGGACATGAAACTTGAACCATGCTCGAGGAGGACTTGCAAGCACTCGGAGTATTCTAGAGACGGGTGTTCATGACCATCTTTGGCGATGTGCAAGAAAACAGTGCGGCGAAGGATGAACCACGAGCTCGCTCAACTCTACGGTGAACCCAGTATCCAGTTGGTGACTAAAGCCGGAAGGGTACTATGGGCAGGGCATGTTGCAAAAATGCCATACAACAAGTCTTCTTGTTCCCGTCGAATCGTTTTCGAGAACCATTTTCACCGCATTCCTGTCTGACATTCTTATATTCGCCTCCTCCACCTACTGTCCGCCATCTGCACCCCACCGTAAATGGTACGCAGCACTTTCCTATCGAAAACTCCAAGGTCCTCCATGATAAAGTGACCAGATTTTTCTTAGGCCAATCCGGGACACCTTATGCATTATATATTTTGAAAGTGTATCAAATCGTCAATGAGATTTTCCTCCTATCAACCTATGACATCCAGTATGTTAAACAAAACATTCTTCTTTGGTCTACTGAGTGTTGTCCGTTGCCCATTGTCTTATATAAGTGTCCAACTAAACGACGCTTTGTTTCAGTGATTTTCTTGATTACGAAGATTTTTAGATCTTTGCAGATTTAAGAATACTCCAGATTTTACACAGTTTCTGATGTCCCATTTTTTCTAGATTCTGGAGCTGGCCTAAACTTCTCAGAATATCACAAGACATTTTTAAGTTTTTAATTTTGTGCCTAGATCATAAAAATCCTTTATATTCCCACATTCCACATTCCACATAGTCATTAAAACGACTAAGATTCCGGCAAGGATTCCGGAGATTTATGCGTTATCAATTAAACTATTGTCGATTTTTTGAAAAGGCTAGGGATCTTTAATACTTAAGATAACTTGGTCATCTGGTCCACGGATTTTGTACCAGTCTAGTTCTTAGTAGAGGGAGTGAAGAGATTTCGACACGAAAAATAATTATCCCGCTGGCCCTATTTAAAATTTAGAAGATTTAAACTCAAACATTCAAAACTTTTTTCTTCAAGTTCAGTAAACCCTCTAGATTACTTCCTTTTTCTTTTGATTAGTTCGGTCTTTTACAGATTTTCTAAACATCCCATTACCTAATGATTCCATAGATTTCCCAAAATTTATGGATTTATCATGGAATGCGGGACGTTTTCCTCGGCACCTGACAATGCAGGACAGGTAGGCTGAATCCGGGACTATCCCGCACAATCCGGGACGTCTGGTCACTTTACTCCACGAGAATCGTCCAGGTCTCGTGTCCATAGAGAACTACCGGTCTAATAAGCGTTTTGTAGATAGTCAGTTTGGTACGGCGGCAAACTCTATTCAATCGGAGTGTTTTGCGGAGACCAAAGTACGTACGATTTCCTGTCATGATGCGTCTCCGAATTTCTCTGCTGGTATCGTTATCGGAGGTCACCAGTGAACCCAAGTACACGAATTCTTCAACCACATCGATTTCGTCACTACCAATACAAACTCGTGGTGGGTGGCTTATGTTGTCCTCTCTTGAGCCTCTTCCTATCATGTACTTCGTCTTCGACGTGTTGATGACTAGTCCAATCCGTTTAGCTTCGCTTTTCAGTCCAATGTAGGCTTCCTCTATCTTCTCAAAGTTACGTGCCATAATATCTATGTCGTCGGCGAAATCAAATAACGGGACGAACTTCGTGAAAATCGTACCACTCGTGTCAATCCCTGCCCTTCGTATTACTCACTTCAAAGCGATGTCGAATGGCAGACACAAAAGACCATCACCTTGCCGTAGCCCTCTGCGTGTTTCAAAGGGACTCGAGAATGTCCCTGATACTCGAACTACGCACATCACCCGATCCATCGTTGCCTTGAACAACCGTACCAGTTTTCCCGGAAATCCGTTTTCGTGCATTAGCTGCCATAGCTGATTACAATCGATTGTATCACCTGGTCTGTGGTAGAGCGTTCACCCATAAATCTCGCCTGGTACTGCTCCACGAACTCTCGTGCGAGTTAGTCAGCGGCATAAAATTTGGGAGAGTATCTGGGTGATCAGCAATGTGATTGCGCGGTAGTTGTTACAATCCAGCTTATCGCCCTTTTTATAGATGGGAAACACGACACCTTCCATCCACTCCTGCGGCAGAACCTCATCCTCCCAAACCTTGGTAATCTAGCCAGTGCCTCACCACCGTTTTTAAACGGCTCTCCTGGTAGTTGGTCAACGCCAGGGGCTTTGTTGTTTTTCAGCCGGCCGATCTCCTCATGGATTTCCTGGAGATTCGTAGCCGGATGTCGTATGTCCTGCGCGTGAGCTCCTAGGTTAATTACCATACCGCCACCGTTGTCTGCCACATCGCCATTCAGGTGCTCTTCGTAGTGCTGCCGCCACTTTTGGGTCACCTCACGCTCGTTCGTAAGAAGGCTTCCGTTAATGTCCTTACACATATCGGGCTGTAGCACATGGCCCTTATGTGAACGGTTTAATTTCTCATATAGAGTTTTTGGGCGTTATAAGCGCGGTACAGTTGCTCCGTCTCTTCACGGTCTCGATCCTCCTGCTGGCGCTTTTTCCTCCGAAAAATCGAGTTCTGTCTGTTCCACGCTCGTTTGTATTGTGCCTCGTTCGCCCTCGTGCAGTGCTGCAGCCTTCCGTTATGTAGATGTTATATAATCATTTTTTTCCTTTCCATTTCCTGCAATTGGGTTGTTATTAAGTCCTAAATAGTAATCCATAAGCAGTTGGTGTAAAAAAATTGAACCGGATTTTTTTGCATTTTACTTACTTCGGGTTTCTTCCACGCAAAGGGCGGATTAGAGTGAAAGAAACCATAAAGTGAGTAGTTTCGCGGTTCCGCGAAGGTTCTTACGGTCACCATAAAATTAAGAATCGATTGAGCGAATAAAAATCTTTGACGGGAAAGGTCGATTCTTGAGTATTTCAATCTTCCCTAATTTGCCCAAGATATTTTTAGAATTTCGTCCAAAATTCATCGAGAAATTCATATAAATTTCCATATTTTTGTGTTCTAATGGTATCATGTGTAACAGATTTGGTTCCCTGTGCAAGAACAGCTGATCTGGTCATAATGGAGTAGCAGCTACGAGCAGTCAATCAAGCTCAAGCTCAAGCTCTAATAAATGTCAATGAATAAATAAGCGATCGTTGTTTTCTAAATTTCAAAGTAGACTGACGTCTTTTTATTCGTGCTCTTATCGTGACCCTATCGGTTTATAACGCATGTGTATGATAGACAACACAAGGTGTTTTAAAAGTACAGGTACATGACACTTGTAAATTCCTTCCGAATTTCTACGGTTTTTTATGACAGTTCTTCACTTGTTCCCTGGTACATATTAATGCACTCCCCTGATGTATCACTTAATTGCGGGCCGGGGGATACGGACTGGCGAAAGGGTTTAGGTTTTAGTGGGTCGGGTGAGCCCATCCCCACATAGTACCTGAGTTAACCTCCTGTTTGCAGATTTCCGTTCTCCCTTGCTCAAGAAAAAAAATATGGTACGGAACTCGGCTTGTTGATCCTTTGCATATGAACACACGTGACGCAACTGTCACCGTTGGTAGCGTAAATGGAGTATTGCATGCAGCGACCCATCGATAGATTCGCGGCGACTAGTTTTCGCTTATACTTGGGGGAGTTTCAAAGCGCTAGTACACGTTGATCATGGCCGAGAACCTAAAGCAAAGTCTGGACGTTTATTTTATTGCCTTTTTCTAGTGGAATACGTTCAAATTATGTAGTTCGATTTATGATTGTACTAAATACCCATGCACATCAGAAATATAAAACTATATTATCGGTTCGAAAGTGTATTCACCTTTATTTTTTGGCGCTAATGCAACGATTACCTGATCGAGCGACATGTCGAACTTGTATGTCCGCATTACCCATTCGATACACGTGCGTTCGAGTGCGAAGCGCGGTAAGTTTTATTGCATAGTTTGCCAACAGTTGTAAAAATACGTACATATACCCGCTACACATTCATAACCCAGCCAGGGCCGCCAATCTCTTCCCACATTGCCATTAACGGAGCAAATTTCAAAGCACAAACGTGACTCAAATGGTCAACGAATCCCGCTCGGGGTCCTACCTACACCGAGGAAGGTGACGCCCCCCGTCTATGAGCCTCAATCGTCAGTGCAGTAAGCAGAGCTCCTGCAAATCACAATATCGAGTGTCTCCTCGCTCTGTGTCCCTCCAGCAGCTAGGTCCTCACAGCTAGCGGTACGTGAGCAAGGTTTCAAGTAGATTTAGTGGCTACAGCCACCCTTAGTAGAATGTTGTAGCAATGCTGTTGAACTGCATATCAATCCTTTATCATCGGTACATTGTTTCGAAACCAAAACTAGTCGAGGAGGGAAATAAACATCAAGCTCACGTTGTCCGGTCAGTATTCAGAATTCAACCTCCCCCGGTATTATGTTCGTAATCCGAGGAATGACTCTTAGTATTCCGCGGAGTCTCCGGACGCATAACGTATTCATAAGGAATTCCGCTTATGTCAATGTTTTAGCATTCCACGTTTGTAGTGTACCCATACTTTCCTTCCACAGAAATTGATGTTGTGGCCACCATGGCAAACCGTGGTTTGGGGAGGAAGAGTTTATAGTTTTGTGTGCCTCTGCTGTGGCGAAACATGAGACAATCGATGTAATGGAGTGTCGGTTAAACGCTGGGACAACCTTACGGTGCACCGCGCTGGTGTATATAAATTTGCAGGGTTGTATGTGGTCTAGCTCATAAAGTTTGAAAAAAATAGTATCTTTTTCTATTAACACCGGTGCAAAGTTTCTTGCCTAGTAGACAAATTAGTCAAATTAAAAAAATATATTCTGATGTCTTTTTGATGGCTTCACCTGATGCAAGATGGGTTAGTACTATGCCCCACTAGTTGATTATCACTGAGTAAATCACGAGAAACTGAACCCTTACTGTTGAAGTCAGAATACACGTACTTCCAAAACTAAGCCGAGAACCTCTTATTTGGAACCTTCTAGTAGACATATTGTCACTATGGGTTCCAATTAGTTTGTCTAGAAGTAAAATATTTAGCACTAATGCTAGATTACAAATTTACTTTTAAAAATCATATCGAATGTATTCATGCCAAATATAACTCATAATGTTGTTTAGTTCCACTTATAACTAGAAAATTAAAACCTTGTCAAAAGATTTATGAAAAAAATTATATTTTTTTAGACCAGCCATGTTTTACGCTGTGTTAATATGGACTAATTGCTACAATACCAGGAAAGAAGCACTTGAGCGAATTCAACATAAAATATGAAAAATGATTCTGAAGTTTCCTCCCAATTAACTCATAGAATTTCTAATAGTGGAACACAGGAACAAATGTCCAATAAAATAGTTTCTATTTTTAGGTCGTTGTAGTCTTCTATTGCTACAATTAATTCCTTATGCCCTTATAATTAATTACGTCGGTATTAGTTTAAATTAAAATCATTGTGATTTCTACATGGTTCAATTCAACCAGTGCAAAAATCCTAACTGCTATAGGCAACTGAAATATAAAAAAGTACTCCAATATACTTCATCCCTGTGTTTCCAATCACCATTAAGATACCCGTGAGGTTTTTTGATATGCAATACGTTCACTAACTACGCCCCCGGAATGTTAGAAAATCGCGCCTCCTTCAGAATGTTAATGAATGAAACATGCTTTCGAATGAATTCGATTGCCATTTTCAGGCACTATTTGCTGACTCGCATTGCTGGATTGCTGGTAATCTAGCATTAACGCACAGTAAAAGTGCTTTCGGATTCTGAAAGAGTGGTTGTCAATAATGTGTTTGTTGGCAGGGATAGGTTTTCCTCATAATCTTCCACACTGTTTGTATGTGTGTTTTGGAAGCCATCGACCGAATAACAACGTTTAAGTTGATGTTTTTATTTCTGTTTAGCAAGTAGGGGGCCTATTTAGCATGCCGGTCAGGTTGACAGTCGGTAGATACCTACCAGTTGAAACATTGCGACTTGTTCGCACTTCGATTTATTTCAGAAGTGCGCTTAAATGTAGCTTCGATATTTTACCCGATCGAATTCGACTCTTAATGCACTTGTGCTATCGCATAATAGGCAGGTATTCCTTTGAGGCTATTTCGCTTCGGCAAACCCCTCTAAAGCCGCAGTTGAATCTCCAAGTTTAAATTCACGAATGAGCACACACGATAATGGAGGAGTTTTGTCAAAATAATGTTTCTATCTTTGTCTTTTGAGCTTATGCCGGGAATGGGACCCTGCCGAGAATACCATCGCTAACCATATGATCTGACTACGTGGCTATGAAATGTAAATAATTTTGTACGGGAGCTTTCCTTAATATTATAACTATTAGGTATTACAGATATGTCTAAGTATGAAGCATTTGAGATCAGGATAAAATTACATATCTCTTTTAACTGGTCTCAATGAAATTAAATGAATGCCATCTAAATGGAAATATAAATCACGTTATTATCAGAAGTTTAAGTTGGATTTTGTGTAGGGTTTCTTACTCTATTAACGGCATAACATGTGTAGAGCTGCATTGTTTTATCGATAGTACTCACAAGAAGTAGATTCACCTGAATGTTTTAGACTCATGTAATCTTTCAAACGGTTTTTTATCTTTTTGAAAATAATCCTTGTTTACAATAGTTTAAAAAAGCTATTTAATGATTTAAAGTATCGAGTGCCAGCCAGTCACTGTGATTGTTTTTGCCTCAAGTTTCCTCGGCATATACATTAAAAACAATTTTTCACTCGTTTTCTCAACCGAACGGTAAAATATGACAAAACCAAATTTGTTTTGATTTATTTTAGAATGCAAACAAAACGTAAATTTGTGGTGATTAAATTTTCTTATGCTGTGGGGCCCTCCTTAGCCGTGCGGTAAGACGCGCGGCTACAAAGCAAGACCATGCTGAGGATGGCTGGGTTGGATTCCCGGTGCCGGTCTAGGCAATTTTCGTTTTGGAAATTTTCTCGACTTCCCCGTCTTGTCTTGTCTTGTCTTGTCTTGTCTTAGCACATGAACAGCCAGTATTGAAAAGCATCATGGAAATGTCGGTTGTGTTTCCGAGTATTTTCTTGTCAACATTAATATTTGCAGCGTATCATAAATATGACACAAATATTAAAACGGCCAGGCCCACCTCAGGCTTGAAATTGAGAGATAATTCATAACTTCCCGGCAATCAAATTATTCAGTAATGAATAACGTGATCAACGAAAACTTTTGAATTTACGAAAGGAAGAAACGGGGACAGCCGTACCAACCGTTCCACATTTGAGGGGTTTATGAAATGGTGACGTTGGGAGTGACATTGCTAAGAAGATTAGTGTCACTCCTTGCTGATCCAACATCCAGGGATGGGACACAGGTATTTCTCCCATGTGTCCTGGCAATTATGCCTAGGCTAAAGCGCCATTACTCGCTCTCTGAAAAGAGATAAAATAAAACTTAATCAAGCAAAAACAATGAATAAATCATATAACAAAGTTTTATATTTACCGAAAACCGTGGTCAGATATTACTTCCAACTCAATTAGAAATGATACTGCTTGGTGACATCCATCAACTAGTTTATCTCCGTCAAAACATAATGTTTGAAAACATTTCATCACTCTATCCCAATATTATACCTAAGGTTTTCTTTTTATTATGAAATATTAGTACTTATGTAAATCTATCACATTCGATCGTTTAAGAAATATGGCCCCTACTTTCAGGAAGCAGTTTTATAAATTTATTCCTTCAGACGATTACATTATCATTCCATATACATGTATGGCTGTGGACCAAATAAAATATCCAATAAGTTGTTTATACTTCATATTGTATTGATAGAAAAAAGCAATAAAAAAAACCCAACTTAATTCACCGAGTGGTGACACTGCCTTTCTCGCATTTAGCCAAGACACCAACCTTATATGGCGCTTACATAGTTCGACTCCATTTTCTTAATAACTTTTTAACGCAATAATTGATTGTTATCAAATTCAATAGTGATCAACTAGGATTTGTCCCCTGTCGAATGCAACTTGTTGCGAGCAAATCGGTTAAGAACTACTATATGAAAAAGTAGCTAATGTTTTTCGGTTTTAGTGCACACACACACACACATCTACACATACACATACACACGGACAGACAGACATTTGTTCAGCTCGACGAGCTGAGTCGATTGGTATATAACACCATGGGTCTCCGAGACTTCTATAAAAAGTTTGATTTCGGAGTGAAATGATAGCCTTTCGGTGCAACTTTGTTGTACGAGAAAGGCAAAAAAAATGTTTAAAGAAGAAATCTCAGCGTGCACATTTATGACAAATATTCAGCTTCTGATTTTTAAGAATTTAACGGTAACTCCCACATGGGCAATAATAAAACTCAAATTTCCAGGGAAAAAAGAGGAATAATATTTTAATAAATTAGCAATCATTTGTCTTAAATTCAAAAAATTTGTAGAACAACGACGTTTGGGGGAAACAGTATTTTTATGCACTTAAAAGCTTTAAAATCGCTCTAACATGGACAAAACGTTATCGGAACGAATCGTAATGTTCACAATACTTGTAGAGCACACCAAAAGCTTCCGTATAGAGGTTGTGGCGTTAGTTTTCGACGTTTATATCTCTTGTTAGATTTTTTCCAAAATTGAAAATAGCCCAAAAACACTAAATCGACTTGAGCCACCTCGAAATTTTATCCGAATAAACTGAAAATTTGACAGGAGACTTATTTCAGTATAAGAATTGTGATTCTGGGCTGACCGGTTGAATTTTTGATACTTTTCAAAATCATGAAGAGGTCTAATATGTATGTATCAATATATTATTTTAAAATATTAAATAATATGAATTATCGAAGCGCATTGATTTGAACTATTTATTTTTCATGGTTTAACCAGATATAATCATGACATACCTCTGAGCGTGTATTGACCGTCAAAAAGCAAATATGAATTATTAATTTTTGTTTGGCATAACGAATTGTTATTCCTAATCCTTTTTGTATCGGATTGCAATCCATTGCATTGCATGAAAAAGAACATTATTTTTGCGATAATAAAAAAAAATAATATGAGCGTTGACAGCTGTTCATTTATTAGTTTATAGCTGGGAACTACGGACTCGATCGATTCTAATTTTCAAGATATTTTGCTTGAAACCCGAAAATTTCCTCTCAGTGTTCAATGTACACGCTACGGTTTTCTCACATCGAATTATTATTATGTTTATCTTTTAAAAAAATATTTCAAAGATTTCGTCGATTTACTACATTGCATAAATTATTGTGTCGATCGTAAAATTAAATCATGCTGTTCACTTATTCAAATTCCTCGATAGGTTTGAAATGACACCAAATAATTGAGTTTTGTTAGAAATGAACTATAATTAGTATGAGTTGATTTACACGTGTACTCTCTCGGCTGCGCTCAAAATGCTCACAAATTCTCTCGATGCGATAGATACTTTTTGACAGCTTGCTTTGGAGATTTTTTGACAATCGTTTCGACTCTATCCGCAGGTTTATAGGTTGTATCGACGTCATAAAGTGATCATATCACATCATGGTTATATCTTGGATTTCAAAACCACCACCACCACCACCACCGAAGTCTGGAGGAGGTTTTATGTGAGACTGGAAGTATATCATAAAACCATTGCTGGAACTGGAACACATATCAGGTTTTAATTATTGCAAAAAAAAAACTGGTCCAACTTGCCGTGACATGGTGGTATAGCAGTCTACAAGAGGATGTGAGAACTGGGAAGTCTGCATGGGAGGTTTTAAGATTAGGTTCTGATGTTCGCTATAAAACTCTGATGCAACCTAGATTATTACTTGGGATACCTACACGTCAGTGGTGCAATCAATGCAGAAATAATGCAAAAAGGTAGCTTTAAGAATTATGTTTGGCTAGTAAATTTGAATGCAACAGTATATACGTTTGGCAAGCTCGTCCGACGTTTCATACAGCACATGCGTCCTGCTTGGCCACGAATGGGCAGAGAGCACCCACCAGAAAAACTTTTCCTTTTTCGAGGTAGATTTGAGTTATTACATCTTCTGTTCCCCAGAGTACTAGACATTCGAATAGGACTTTTTCTGCCTACGTAAGCCCCTTAATGGGTGAGGTTTGGTGAAGATTTCTATAAAAATTACATTCTATTTTTGCCAAATGACAATCAACCTCACAGCGGCACACTTTTTTGTGTCAGACTGATGAAAATCATCTGCAGTGCAATGTCGCGAAATTGAATCGTATTTCTTTTATCGAAACAATATTTGGTGGGCGTAGTAACGAGCTCCTTTCTACATAATTGGTATTACAGAGCCCATTCGATTTTGACAACACGTTCGGAACGTTTAAGTTGCTAAACTCGAATGATTTTAGTTTTTCCACATTTTTTCACTTATTGTGACACAAGAGTTGTAGCTTTTCAAAACGGATTTTTTACGCGGTTTTTACGTGATTTTTAGAATTTACGACGTTTTTATGCAAATATTGAGGCCTGTAATATTTACCTACCTAATATTATTTTCAAGGCAAGCTTGTAAATTTAACTTTACGGCTAACTTCCAGCTGCTTTTCGCGCATAGAAGCAAGTGCCAGTAACGGCATTAGCAAATCAAATCAACATAGGCTATCGAAAGATTTGTCATAAATTTTGATAGAAGAGCTCACCTACAATATACAATATCCTACATGTAGGAAGTATACTGTTAAACAAAACTCAACCAAATCTAACTTATACCAAAAGTGCAATTAAATTTAAAAATGATTTTCATTTTAAACTAGAATGTATTAAATATTGTAACGAATAAATATCTCAATAATGTAAACTACATCGAATGGGCATTATTTAAAGTTTTTAATTTAATCTGCTGCCAAAAGAAACCTTTATTAGTGAATGTAAAGTCTAATACTTTTGAAAGCTCTCTCTAGTGATTTAAATCAAAAATGCTATTTATATTAGGAAAAAACAAAAACGTACTTAATCCTTTACCTATCTAATCATCGATACGCAGCGCACTCGCGGTACTATCTACAATATGTTAGTCATAAACAATTGGGTCGGACTATTCCATAGAAACATATCCTTGTCAGCATTCAAGAGATAAGATTGTACAAAATTGGCAAAATATGATTAGACATCATACGTCACCAATAGAATTTGAATTTGTGTCATGGCTGACGAGCAATATAGTTCGCAAAAAAAATCCATTAGATAGGAGGAAGATAACTCGTTTCATCATGACATGTCAGTTCACGACACCAAATTTAGAGAATCCTATCTGGGGCTGATAAGATTATGGGAGCAGGACTTGAAATCCGCGATCGCTAATACAGTTGTTGTGGTTATCAAAATTCCAGTGCGCTTTTGCTGTAGGCTCCGAAAACCAAAACAGAGACGTGTGTGATGTGACATACGTTATTTTTTTCCACTCCAATCAAACAAACAACGGTCTTATCGGATGCCTGTTGGTTGTTGCTATTTGCTGATAGTGGGTGTTGGTACTTAAAATAATCGTAAAAAAATATGTGCTAATTATCAGGAAAGCGTACAGTATGTTGCCTTATCTAATCAGAGCTTAGACATGGACGGTGTGTTTGTAGGCGTTATCTTGTCAATGAGGTATAACTAACACGAAAAACCACTTAAATTGGAACGACTAACGCGATAATGGCTTGGATTTTACGTACCTAGCTTTATAAAACTGAGAGATTTTTTTCCAAATTAAATCTGTTGATCCGGTATTGGAATGGTTCATTTAAATAAAAAAAAAAATGTGCATGAAAGAAGTCAACTGCAGCTAGTGTGTTTTGCCTTTCTCGTGTACTGCCTATGATCGCATATCAGTCCTATTCGTATGGGACAAATATACGATTGTGGGCAGTATACTAAGTATACGTAACGTAAACGCTGTATGTTCGCTCCAAAAACAAACTTTTTATAGGATCGACTTAGCACGACGAACTAAGGTGATGTCTGTGTGTGTGTAAGCGCTCGCAAAAAGTCTACTCACCTGTTTTGGTAATTACTCTTAATTTGCTTACAACAAGTTGCATTTCACGCAGAATCTTGTCCCATTGTTTCATATTGAAAATGAATGCCAAAAATATAAACCAAAAACGGACCGATTTGCTCGCAATAAGTTGCATTCGACGAAGAATCCTATCTCAGTGTTCTCTCTTGAAAATGGAATACGTCGGCCCATCAGAAGCTATGCTCAAAATACTATTTTTTATACGTGAATAATAAAAATAGTTCTTTGGCACACTAATCCGATTCACCACCTCGGCATGATCTGCCTAGGATCCGACGTATAACACGTGTCAATACCGAAGCTCCATCACTGCTAGAGATTCAAACAGTCATCCAAAGCATGAAATCGAATAAAGCCCCAGGGGTCGACCGCATATCAGCCGAGATGCTCAAAGCTGACCCCATGACATCCGCTCAACTACTGCATCGTTTATTTCGTAATATCTGGGGCACCGCAACTTTCCCGGTCGACTGGATGCAAGGTATCTTAATGAAGGTGTCCAAAAAGGGTGACCTGACTGTATGCGATAACTGGCGAGGCATTATGTTGCTGTGTACCGTTCTCAAAGTTCTGTGCAAAATTATCCTAGCCCAGATTCAGGAGAAGATCGATGCGACTCTCCGGCGGCAGCAAGCCGGATTCCGTGCTGGAAGATCCTGTGTGGACCATATTGTCACGCTCCGCATCATTCTGGAGCAGGTCAACGAATTCCAAGAGTCCCTTTACTTGGTATTCATTGACTACGAAAAAGCTTTCGAACGTCTCAATCACGACAATATGTGGGGCGCCCTAATACGCAAGTGTGTTCCTGAGAAAATCATCGGCCTCATCGAAGCACAGTACGAGGCCTTCTCGTGTAGAGTGCTGCACAATGGGGTCCTGTCCGACCCTATCTGAGTAGTAGCTGGTGTGAGGCAAGGATGTACTCTATCACCGTTACTGTTCCTCATCGTAATCGACGAGATTCTGGTAGATGCGATTGACCGTGAACCAAACCGCGGGCTGTTATGGCAGCCTATAACCATGGAGCACCTAAACGACCTAGAATTGGCTGATGACGTTGCACTCCTCGCTCAACGGCGCTCTGATATGCAGAGTTCGAGCTCAACGACCTTACCGAGCGCTCCTTCTCGGCAGGTTTAGTCATCAACGTCGACAAAACCAAATCGTTGTAAATACGGTGACTCCTTCCAGTTTCACGTTTGGTGAACGCACCAAAATACGAACTTTCAACTCTAACGTGAAATCTGTGCTGTTATACGCTAGCGAAACATGGTGTGTATCAGTGGAGAACACTCAACGGCTGCAGGTGTTCATTAACAGATGCCTGCGGTATATAATTCGGGCCTGGTGGCCTCACAGCTGGATCTCAAACAACGAGCTCCATCGTCGTTGTCACCAGAGGCCGATAGCAACAAAAATTCGGGATCGGAAGTGGGGCTGGGTCGATCACACTCTACGTAGGGGCGGAAGCGAAATCTGTAAACAAGCAATAGACTGGAACCCAGCGGGACATCGCAGCAGAGACAGACCCAGAGGCTCATGGCGGCGAAGCCTCAATAAAGAAATAAAAGAAGTCGACCGAAATCTAGCCTGGCAACAAGTTGAAGCGATAGCCGGGCAATGCTCAGGATGGAGATCCTTTAAGACGGCCCTTTGCACCACCGTAGGTGTTTTTTTTTTTCTTCCTAAACAATGGAGGGGGAATCTGCTCAACAGACATCCTGGGTTGACCAGGAAGTGCTGGGTTAGGGGCCACCTCCAATGAGGGAGGCAGGACTGCATCCCCGACCCGCTAAACCGTTTCCATTGCCGCCAAGCCCATCGTCCCTTCGGTACAACCAGAAAGTAATGCTTCAAAGGGGGCCAGTGCATAACGCACCCTCGAGGTTAGCTGCGTGTCCTTGCAGCATCGAACATCGTGACTCGCTTTTTTAGAAGAACACCATGGTATCGTGCCAGCGCATTGCCGGCTTTCCAGGTGGCCTTACCACGCCCTATGTCCTCGGAAGGTGGGCAGGGTCGACTTCGCGCCTGCTTCCCTCTGCACGACTGGTATCAAGAATGATGATGCCGCGTGCACCCCAAATTGACCTTTCTGCGATAGGGCCTATTCGCCAGCACACAGAGGGACTTGCCGACGCGGTGCCTACGCCTGCCCCAGCCTTGACGAGGACCCCTTTCCGTCCTCGGGCTCGGAACCCGCCTGGTTGACCGACGCCGCGAAAGCGACGATACCATGTTGTTTTCACGCGGCCACTTGTTCGATAAAAGGATCGAGTTCGACCACAGGGCACCGGTATGACCCATGAAGCCGACTCCGAACCCTTGGACCACCTCTTATTTGCGCCTGAACTAGCCATCCCTCGAGTCCACGCGCCACCTTCTGTGTAGCTCCGAGACGATTTGGACGATAGCCGATAAAACGGCGTTCCAGCCAACTTCATCTTTACACATCCTCCGAACTAGGTTGTCCGGGGTAGTGTCCAGACCACATGTGGCAAGCATGTGGTCACGCATTGTGCGAAAACGCGGGCACACGAACAACACGTGTTCCGCCGTTTCCTCTAAACCAACGCACACCGGACACTGTGGGTAGTGTCCGAACCGGTGTAGGTACTGTCTGAAGCAACCATGGCCTGTAAGGACCTGGGTCAGGTGGAAAGTGATTTCCCCATGGCGCCTCTTGACCCACGTACCTATCTCCGGTATCAACCTATGTGTCCATCTACCCTTAGTGGAACTGTCCCACGCACGCTGCCATTTGACCATTGAGGCCAACCTGACAGTCCTGCGGATGCCTCTCGTGCCGCGCATTTCAAAGCACTCTATGTCTTCACCGATAACGATGTCAATAGGCATCATACCGGTGATGACGCAGAGTGCATCGTGCGACACGGTACGGTACGCGCTCGCAACTCTTAGGCACATGAGCTAACTAACTTCGTTCTGTAGCAGTTAATACGCAGGGCCGTGCCCCAAGCTGGCCCCCCATACCTCAGTATGGACAGAGCAACGCTAGCCAGAAGCTTGCGCTTGCTGGCATAAACCGCAGAGCTATTGGACATCATCCGGGACAATGCCACTATAGCTGTGGAGGCACGCTTGCAGGCGTAATTGACGTGGCTACCAAAGGTGAGCTTATCGTCGATTATTACCCCCAAGAGTTTGATTGAGCGTTCAGAGGTGATCGTGCAGTTGCCTGCCCTTATCACCGCTTGCTGCTCCGACTTTCGGTTGGTAACAACAACCACCTCAGTCTTGTGGTGAGCCAGTTCTAACTTCCTGGAACTCATCCACTCCTCCACAATTGCGATCGAGTGGGCTGCAGTCAACTCCACCTCTTCGATCGATTCGCCGTAGACCTCCAGCGTAATATCGTCAGCGAAGCCGACGATTACCACGCCCACCGGGAACTTCAACCTCAAGACACCGTCATACATGACGTTCCATAACACCGGACCCAGTATGGAACCTTGCGGAACCCCTGAGGTTATGTCAACGCACTTCCGACCCGCCTCCGTGTCGTATACCAGTACTCGATTCTGGAAGTAGCTTTTGAGAATCTTGTACAGGTACTCGGGAATTCCAAGACGCAGGAGCGCATCTGCAATAGCTGCCCAACTGGCACTATTGAAAGCATTCCTCACGTCGAGAGTCACTACTGCACAATAGCGAACTCCCCTCCTCTTACGCTGGATAGCTATCTCCGCGGATTTGGTAACCGACAAGATAGCGTCTACGGTCGACTTACCCTTTCGGAAGCCAAACTGGTTACTCGATAGACCATCTGCACCCTCCGTGCGTATCAACAACCTGTTGAGGATGATCTTCTCGAGCACCTTCCCCGCCGTATCAAGCAGGCATATTGGTCTATATGCCGACGGATCCCCCGGTGGTTTTCCCGCCTTTGGCAATAGGACCAAGCTCTGCCTTTTCCATGCTTCAGGGAAGACTCCCTCGTCCAGGCATCTCTGCATGACAGATCTGAACATCTCGGGAGCCTCGGCAATGACCGCTTTAATGGCCAGGTTCGGAATACCATCCGGTCCTGGCGCCTTACCTACACTAAGGGACTGTGCAATCCCCGCAAGTTCCACCACAGTTACTCTTCCCTCGTCGGCCACCCTGGCTCCTGGCAGCTCCACGAAGGGAGGCCAGGGGCTTGGGTCGTGACGTGGGAAGAGCCCCGCGATGATCCTCTCCAGCATCTCTGGAGACCGCTCTGTAGGGGCCATCACCCCACGTGTCTTGGCCATTACGACCCTATAGGCGTCACCCCATGGATTCGCGTTGGCACTTTGACACAGGCCCTCGAAGCAGGCTTTTTTGCTTGATCTAATCTCAGTCTTCAGAGCGGCTCTAGCAGCCACGAACGCCACCCGTCGTTCAACACGCTCCTCTTCTGTGCGTGCTCGCTGCATCCGCCTCCTTGCCCGTAGGCAGGCGCGGCGTAGGTTCGCAATTGCTTGAGTCCACCAGTAAGCCGGTGGTCTCCCATTCCTAGGGTGGACTTTCCTAGGCATGGTGGCATCGCATGCACGCGAGAGTACTGTTACCAGCTGCTCGCCACTCAGACCGAGAGTGTTGTGCTCGCGGCGGAGCGCTTCCTTAAACACCTCGTCGTCGAAGTATGATGTCTTCCACATACGAGGACTAGGCCTCGCCCCTTCTTCCGTCCGCTGAATGCTGGTCGTATAGTCGATACTGTAGCGAACCGCCAGGTGGTCGCTGTGAGTGTAGCCATCATCTACCCTCCAGTTCGAACTACTCGTTTGGCCAGGGCTCCAGAACGTAACGTCGATAATCGACTCGGCACCGTTCCAGCTGTAGGTATTTTTGGTACCGACATTAGCCAAGTCCACATCCAACATGGCCAGTGATTCCAGCAGGATCTGCCCCGTTGATTCGTGGATCGGCTTCCCCATTCCACGGCCCAAGCGTTGAAGTCCCCGCTATCACCACCGGCCTACGCCCCATCAAGTTAGCCGTCAAACAATCTAGCATTCGACCGAACTGCTCGATCGACCATCGAGGAGGCGCATAGCAGCTGCAGAAGAAGACCCCGTTGATTTTGGCAATGACGAAGCCCTCGTGTGTCGAAGACACCAACTCTTGAACTGGGTATTTCCCCGTTGTCCATATCGCCGCCATTTGAGACCCATAGGTGACCCAATTACCGTTCCTGGCGGGTACCCGGTAAGGATCTGCTATGATGGCGATATCCGTCCCCCATTCAGCAACTGTCTGACACAGCAGTTGCTGGGCTGCATCACAGTGGTTCAGGTTTAGCTGCGTTAGCTGCACTGTGATTTAGCAGCACGCTTAAACGCCGGGCACTTCGAACCCCCCATGGGGTGCTTGCTGTTCGCAGCTTTGCTGGAACAGATCAAACAGTTGGGAGGGTTCGTGCAGCATTGTGCCTTATGTCCCTCCAATCCGCAGCGTCGACAGAGCTTGCTTCTGTCAGGGCCTTTGCAGTCCCATTGCTTGTGCCCCGGTTCCAGGCACTTGAAGCAAACTTCGGGTTGCTCGTATATGCCCACAGGGCATACCGACCACCCCACCTTGACGCTCCCTAACTTGACTACCTTGAGGCGTCAGCTGCAGGTAGCCGAACCAATGCTACCTGTGTCCCTGCTGGACCTTTCCGTAGCCGAACGGCTGCGGTGGACGCCTCCACTTCACACTGTCGCCGCAGTGCCGTGACGAGCTCTTCGACTTCGGTGATCTCGTCCAGGTCTTTAACCCTTAGATTCACCTCCGTCGTGAGTGCCCTCACCTTGACCGTCTCGCCTAGGACTTCCTCCGCCAACTTCTTGTAGGCGGCGCCCTTTTGCGAGACGCCCCGCTTTAGCTCGAGGATCATCTCGCCCGTCCGGGTACGTCTAATTCGACGTACGTCGGCGCCGAGTTCACCGAGCTTGACGTTACTCCTCATCGCCTTCAAGACGTCCGAATACTTAGCCTCGTCCGTTTTGATGACTAGGGCATCGCCCCTGGAGCGATTGGCGCCTACCCTAGACTTTCTGCTACCCTCATTCGCCTGGGCCTTCTTTTCGGCCCTTGACGTCTTCGGTTTCCTCTTATTCTTGACCAGGGTCCAGGAGGCGTCATCCCCCTCTATTTCCCTGGTCTGGGGCGGCTGAGAGCTCTCAGCCTGCCGTAACCCCTTTAGCCTACCGTAACCCCTTGCCACCGTAGGTGTACAAGGTCCATAAGTAACACTTATCCGATTATCTCACAACAATCGATGTAGATTCTTGAAATGAGTATAATTATTATTATTTATTCAGACTAAGGCCCACGGCATACAAAAAACAAGGCAGGCTCATCACGTATGTAAACATTCAGTTTGAATGTAAACATGTGACGTCACTGCTATCTTCGCACAAGCTGGACCGAGACGATGCTCTACGGTCGCAGCATGCTTACTTTTGTACTTCAACATGTGGCGATAAAATATGCGTCACATTCGAAGTGTCATTTTTCTAACGAGCCTACCTTGTTTTCTGTATACCGTGCTAAGGCCGAAGTGGCCTGTGCGGTATATAAAGAGTCTTCTCCATTCGGCTCGGTCCATGGCTACTAGACCTCTTCATGTTTTCAAAAAGTATCAAAAATTCAACCGGTCAGCCCTGAATCACAATTCTTATGCTAAAATAAGCCTCCTGTCAAATTTTCAGCTAATTCGGATAAAATTTCGAGGTGGCTCAAGTCGATTTAGTGTTTTTGGGCTATTTTCAATTTTGGAAAAAAAATCTAATAAGAGATATAAACGTCGAAAACTATCGCAACAACCTCTATACGGAAGCTTTTGGTGTGCTCTACAAGTCTTGCGAACATTGCGATTCGTTCCGTTCACGTTTTGTCCATGTTAAAGTGATTTTTAAGCTTTTACGTGCAAAAAAATACTGTTTCCCCCAAAAGTCGTTGTTCTACAAAATTCCTGAGTTTATGACAAATGATTGTAAATTTATTATATTATTATTCCTCTTTTTTCCTTGAAAATTTGAGTAATAAAATTGTCCATGTGCGATTTACCGTTAAATTCTTAAAAATCAGAGGCTGAACATTTGTCATAAATTTGCACGTTAGGTTTTCTTCAAGCAAGTTGTTCGAACAAAACATAAATCAAATCATATGATATTTGATGCTTACAACGAACGACTTCCAAATTTTGTTAATTTCACCATATGTTTGCATGCTTTTAACATTGAGTGCATCTTAGTAACAAGTGAAATCGAAGCTTCTTTGTTTGAACAACTTGTTTAAAGAAATCTCAGCGAGCAAATTTTTGACAAATGTTCAGCTTCTGATTTTTAAGAATTTACACGGTACATCGCACAATTATATTACTCAAATTTCCAGGGAAAAAAGAGGAATAATAATATAATAAATTTACAATCATTTGTCATAAACTCAGGAATTTTGTAGAACAACGACTTTTGGGGGAAACAGTATTTTTATGCACTTAAAAGCTTAAAAATCACTTTAACATGGACAAAACGTGAACGGAACGAATCGCAATGTTCACAAGACTTGTAGAGCACACCAAAAGCTTCCGTATAGAGGTTGTTGCGATAGTTTTCGGCGTTTATATCTCTTGTTAGACTTTTTCCAAAATTAAAAATTGCCCAAAAACACCAAATCGACTTGAGCCACCTCGAATTTTTATCCGAATTAGCTGAAAATTTGACATGAGACTTAATTTAGCATAAGAATTGTGATTCTGGGCTGACCGGTTGAATTTTTGATACTTTCTGAAAACATGAAGAGGTCTAATACATATTGATACATACGGTCAATACAATTGTATTGCATTGAAAACAAAGAAAAATTTGATAAAATATCTTCTCTATCTAATAAAAATGAGTTGAGATTTCCTTCCTGACGATTTAACTCGCGAACGGGTTGACCGATTTTCAAGATTTTTTCCCTATTCTATTCGTTTTTAGATCCACAAGGTTTGTACATATATACAAAAAGTTGGTGCATTTAACGGGGAAATGTAAAAAATATTAGAATACAATTTTGAGTCAGCTATTGAGGAAAACCAATCAAGCACAAGGAAATTGATCTAAAGTGTGGTGCTGCAAATAGTTCAGAAAATTAAATTTGCATCACAAACACCCAGGCAAAGCTGGGTATTTTTCGCTAGGTACGAATAAAATCAACACCTCCTGGATCAAAATGTGTCCACTGCACATTGGGCCACGGAGCGGAGCTAGCCCGACAAAATACCTTGGAGCTTAGGGGATGCGTAATTTTGAGTTGGTGTCTTCGGAAGAGTGTCGTGTTTTGAAAAAATATGAAGCCCAGTGTCGAGCATTAGTTCAAATTTTCGCCGCATAGGTGGCGCTGCAATACAAACTTTTTTGTTTTACGGCTTAGAGCTTTGGTGTCTTCGGCAAAGTTGTAGATCGTGGAAAAATAATTGTAGTTGCCGAAGACACCTAAGCTGTATTCCTTCTATTTGCAGAGATATAGTAAAAATTGTAAAGTTTCATCTTTTTTTCGATTTTTTGGACTATTTACGAAAAATGTAAAAAATAACATATTAAAACCTAGTAGTCAGTCACAGTTGATAGTGCTCATGGTTTATGCAAGAGTTTCTGATATTTCATCAAGTTGAAGAGGAAATATTAACCTGAATATTGAAACATATCATGTTTTTTTGGTATCAAATATAGTAAATAGTTTTAAAGTTTGGTACAAAAGTAACATTAGTGGGTCAAAGCAAACAATTCATGGCTAACCAAGAAAACGAGTTTGCAAACACAATACACTTCAGTTGGCTTCTATTATTTTTCCTAGACTACAACTTTTATTGGACAACGTGACATATGAAGGAAAAATAATAAAAATGACTAATCTACAAACAATTATGAAAATGCTTCTATTTGCACACTTCAATAGTTGTTGCACTGATTCTGGGAAGAAATCTCTGGCCGTTTGAGGAAACTGTTTTCTCGACAATTGTTTGTATGGTGATACTGGATACTGATATACTAATTAATGTATGATATGTATAAACTGATTAAAATAACTTACCTTGAGCCATATCGATTATCGGATAAAAGCAAAAAAACACATTCGCTATAATGTTTAACAAGAAAACCATAATTAATGAAGATGAAATGTTTTGATTTTGAAATCTCACCTGCATAATCCTCGGTAAATATGTATACTAAGATCAAGAGCATACGCTTTGCCTACTACGATTCTAAATCGATATGTTTTGGCAAATATTTGCAGAACACGTGATCGTGCATCGATTATCCATCTTCTTATATATAAAAATGAAATGGTCTGTGTTCGTATCCGCATAACTCGAAAACGGCTGGTTGGATTTTTTCATTTCTTCAGCAGAAACATTCGTTATAGTTTCCGACGGGTTTATATGATATTTCCTAATGCGAAAATTACGAGTAAAGTTGAGCAAACCGTGAATAACTAAAATTGTGATTCCTATGCGAACTTTGCATGGGCAGTTCGGAATGCACATTCTCGCCTACTGTGCAGGACAACGTCTGCCGGGTCAACTAGTATCAACTATAATTGGGTTGTTTAGTGGTATATATGTTTTTACATATTCTGAATCTGCATAAAAAAACTGAGGATAACCCCAATTTTTCAGAATTTTTTTAGCCCCGGAACTATTTTTAATTTGTATTTTAAATTTATATGGGATTAAAAAAATGTTCTTATGCTACATGGGCCAACTGTCATTCTATGAATGTTATTGTCATTCTATCGATTGAAATGGCTTATTGTTTGCTGTATAAAAATGTAAATAAAAGGTTTACAAACAAAATAAAAATTTGTTCGAGATTAGCTAAGCATGCTTTTTATGTTAGACTATAAAAAATCTCATATTTTTCTTTGCTAAACAACCCAATTGAACATCCTAGTAGTATGACTGAATTTATCGTAAACAAATATATATGACTAAAAATGTCAATCATGTTATGCGTTTAGATTGCATTAACTCATTGAAATCGATCTTTATCCGATGATTTGTACTGTATGTTTTGTTACTCGATAAAAATATGGACTACTCTGATCGGTTCCTTTATCTTAATATGATAGTTTAATGTTTCGAATTCAATAACTTCCCTAACTCTATGATACTTTTATACCAAGTTACAGTAAAAACAACTCAAGCATGGACCATAACCATAATCAGTTAGTTCTGCCGCGTGTGATTAGCTTTTTTTGCAATTTTGGGTAAAATAGTGCGAGAAATATAAAAATCAATGAAATTTTACAATTTTAACTATATCTCAGCAATTTGAAGACATAGAGCTTAGGTGTCTTCGGCGACTACAGTTATTTTTTTACGTTCTACAACTTTGCCGAAGACACCAAAGCTCTAAAACGTAAAACAAAAAAGTTTGTATTGCAGCGCCACCTATGCGGCGAAAATTTGAACTAATGCTCGACACTGAGCTTCATATTTTTTCAAAACACGACACTCTTCCGAAGACACCAACTCAAAATTACGCATCCCCTAAGCTCCAAGGTATTTTGTCGGGCTAGCTCCGCCCCGTGGCCCAGTGTGCACTGTGGACGGATTTCGAATCATAGGATCATAATCCGTGCAGCTATTTGCTAACTAAATATTTAAATTAAAGTAGACTGATTGATATGACTACCACTGTAAAAAGTTACATACCTTGAGAAGCGATTCCTTTGATTTTTATGCTGCTGATCTTACTCTGTTGTTTGCTATTTTAATTTAAACACAGTCTCTTTCGGTACAATTATGTCCATTACACGAACAAATGGTACCTGAAACTTCGCGTTTGCTGGGTGGCGATTTGTTTTTTTAATTGTGTTATTTTGGATGGGTTTCGGTGCTATACGGAATTTGGTTCACGGTAAATAGTGAAATAATGTACAGCGACATTTTTTTCGACTGAAATATGAAATGCATAAAATATGCCTCTATGACAAATGACACTATCATAACATTTTAAAGAGCTAGAGGTTTTATCTTGGTTTTTTTTAAAACCATTTTATGACCAGCAAGTTTTATGTTGGTCTAAATTGACGAGCTCGGTGGTCTAATGGCTACCGCTTCTGCCTTATAAGCAGGAAGTCGTTGGTTCGATTCCAGGCTCGTCCCTTTCCTACTTTGTATTTCTGTCTTAGTTCTTTCTGTGTTTCACGTTCTATCAAAACGATTCCTACTGTTATAACCTTCCACACAAACTCCAAAAAAAAATCTCCCGTGGCATCTATTAGAGGTCGTAGAGTTCTCTACATCCTTCTTAAGTAGGTGTCCAAAAAAACCATCCTTCCCCTTCCTCAGCATTCACAAGGACGTGGCCAGGACAGATCTCGACTATTGGAAAGTGCATTGCTTTCTTCTAAGAGATAGTGGTTAGCCCCAAATCAATATCTGTGGAAACGGATGAAAGTGATGTTACTCTCATACAATGGCCTTAGCTTGTACCACCGACGAATTTGTGCGAATTGCTCCATGCTAATGCTAGCAAGTTTTATGTTGGTCTAAATTAAAAGCTTGATGGTTTTCATTGCAACAATTACAGCAACATCCTCATGGTAGGGTCATGGGTTCGAGTCCCATCGAAGGGAAAGTGGTTACCTCCAATACATTTTCCAAATCAATATCTTCCACATAACGTACATATTCACATATGAGTTTTCACAACATTGTAAATTAGATCATGTTATGCTATTTGTAAGAAGTTATCTATATAATGAGCTATTGGCGTGTTCTTATTCGTAACATATCTTCTTCTTCTTGATGGCATTACATCCCCACACTGGGACAGAGCCGCCTCGCAGCTTAGTGTTCATTAAGCACTTCCACAGTTATTAACTGCGAGGTTTCTAAGCCAAGTTACCATTTTTGCATTCGTATATCATGAGGCTAACACGATGATACTTTTATGCCCAGTGAAGTCGAGACAATTTCCAATCCGAAAATTGTCTAGACCGGCACCGGGAATCGAACCCAGCCACCCTCAGCATGGTCTTGCTTTGTAGCCGCGCGTCTTACCGCACGGCTAAGGAGGGCCCCTATTCGTAACATATATTGATATTGAAATTATATTTCGGTGAAAATTGTTGATATTGTTGCCTGTTCTTTTATCTCTTATATCAATCATGTTTTGTTATTCTATTCATGGCTTCTGCCCGGGATGTGCTGGATTAAAAATTCGTTTGTTTATCGAAAGAAAAATTTCAAAATTCTATATTTCTATGCAGGTTTTCTTCAGGAGTAAAGGTTCTTCTTCTTCATCGGCATTACATCCTCCACTGGGACATTGCCGCCTCACAGTTATTAACTGCGTGGTTTCTAAGCCAAGTTACCATTTCTGCATTCGTATATCATGAGGCTAACACGATGATACTTTTTATGCCCAGGGAAGACGAGACGATTTCCAATCCGAAAATTGTCTAGACCGGCACCGGGAATCGAACCCAGCCACTCTCAGCATGATCTTGCTTTGTAGCCGTGCACTTTACCGCACTGCTAAGGATGAGTAAAGGTTATATGTGGGTTTTATAAAGTACTCTACAAAGCTTGACAGCTTATCTAAGTATTGATGAAAACCAACATATAACTTACTCGCTGGTTTTATGTTAGTTCCATTTTATAGTTCTGAAGAGGAATACAAGAGCATTATGGAACCTAGAAGCCGAGGTTTTATACTGGAAGACGGTTCTCTAGTACTCTTGCGGATCTAATTAAATGACAACTGTATAAAACCAAAATAAAACCTTAAGCAAACTAGCGTAAGTCTTCGAAGCATTGCAATTGTAACTTAAGGTGATACTATTTAAGGATGCTATTTACCTTAATGCTGGTCAGAATCCAAACAATAGGCTGTACCTAAAATTTAGCCCACAGGTACAATCCTTGAACTGATGGGACACCTGGGCCCATATTTCAATTCTAAGAGTGAAATCAGTGGTTTGAGTTTCGTTGAAATTTATCGAACACTACTATACTGCCGCTAACCGCAAGTCGAGCACACCTGTATATGGAGGCCCATATACAGATGTGCTCGACTTGCGGTTATCGGCGGTATAGTTTAAAGTGCCTCCTCATACCATGGTATTTTTTTTTCGTATAAGATAAGCCCGATTGGTTGCTTGCTCGCTTTCCGCATCGCGTTTGAAGTATGTATGGAAATTAGTAAGGAAAACTTACATTTTTGCATTTTTACTCTTAGAGGTTCCAGTTCATCGTAAACGAAGTAGCGCATTGCGCTAAAGTGTAATCGATGGATGCCAGAAAACTTTGCTAAAGAAGGTACGTTTCTGGGAACGTTTACACAAAAATTATTACGATTCGAAGATATTTGTTCCGCAAACTTATTATAGTATTGGGGTGGCTCAAATAAGTATGGGAAAAACTTTTTTCAATTTTTTTTGATGGGCCGCCCTCTTATTCGGTTCTTTTTGATGCCTTGATATTCTGGACAAAATTTCAGCCAAATCAGTCAACGTTTGGGCGGTGCTAAACTTGTTGGATGTTTATATGCAAGAATGTATGCAAAAACATCCCAAAACAGTGATTGCAGTTGGACGGCACAACTTACGATGAAGAACTATGATACTTATTCAGATTCTGAAGAATTTAATACAGAATGTTATGCTGAAAACCGCGAGAAGATTAGAGTTTGCCCGGCTAAGTTATTAGCAAGTCTCTGAAGTGGGGTTTGAGCAAATTTCGTTTCTTTTACCTTTGAAAAGAAATAAATTCACCCCTACAACACTCCAGTAAAATGCTAATATCTTTGCCTAATAAATTCTAATCTTCTCGCGGTTTTCAGCATACCATTCTGTATTTAATTCTACAAGAACTGAATGAGTATCATGGTTCTTGATCGTAAATTGTGCCGTCCAACTGCAAATCACTGTTTTTTGATGTTTCTGCATACATTTTTCCATATAAATTTCCAACGACTTTAGCACCGCCCAAACGTTGACCGATTTGGCTGAAATTTTGTCCAGAGCATCAGGACATCAAATAGAACCGAATAAGAGGGCGGCCCATCAAAAAATTTGAAAAAGAGTTTTTTGAGCCACCCTATAGTATACATCAACAGGCTTGTTACTGCCCCAATGATATTTGATTTAAACGCAAAACAAGTAATTCAAGAACACAAACAAATCTCTCATAGTCAAGTGATTAACGTGAACAATACAAAACAAAAAAATAAAAAAAATAAAAAGCTATCACAAGTTCTGGGCGTTAAAAACAGAAGCGAATCTTTATTTTAAAATTTTAGGTGAGAGATGGAAGTCAAAAACCGATGCCACACGATTGAAATTTCGTTGCAAGCCAATTATTGCGCTTGCCAGTCCATAATTTGTCCTACGATACGGTGGTCGTAACAAAATATTATGTCGCAGCATCCGTGGCCTGACAGATCGATGAGTTGGAGAATGGTCTCACAATCTGTTCTACCTTGGAGAACATCGGCGACGGTCAAATCTCTGGAAACGTTTCTTCACACTCTGAGGGTTTCAAGTTCAATCAAGCGACAGCGGCTCTCGTAGCTGGGTAATCGAAGAGGGTCTCTCCAAGGCAGCCTTCGGAGCGCAAAACGAAGAAACCGACGCTGAATCGATTCGATGCGTTCCTCGCCGTTATTATAAAATGGATTCCAAACTGCAGAGCAGTATTCTAATGTGGACCGTGCTAGTGAACAATAGAGTGATTTCAGGCAATGAATGTCAGTGAAATCTTTCGCAATTCTGAAAATGACTCCAAGAGCTCTAGATTGCTCTGGATCAAATCATCGTTTATTCTGCTAGCACTACCAAACTACGTGGACCAATAATTTATGATAAACTAGCAACCCTGAATTTATTTGAGTGTTATTTCAAAATTATTTATTTTACAGAGCTGCAGAGCTCTTTGGAGTTATTTGGCAATATTTCTCAAAGTAAAAATCCGGACGAAAATGAAGAAGGAACAAACATCAATCTTCGAAGTGTGTTTCGTAAACGTTCCAGCAACCTTCTTCTGCAAAGTCTTTCGACATCTTCCAGCCTATATACTACTAATGTATTGAGTTACGTGATTGACGATAAAATGAAGCCGCTAGGAGCAAAAATGACGAAGTTTGCGTTTTATTATACAACTACGCCCCATTTTAGTGTGTTTGTGTGTGCGCGAACAAAACTTATTACAGACCTATTGATTCCAAATCGATTTGCTCGTAACGTTCGTTGCATGTCCTTTTGAACATCGGCCGTAACAGACTTTCTGAGCCCATAGAAAAACGCGTATAACAACCATTTTCTAGTTTCCCTCCAAGTATTGTACGCAGCACTTTTCGCTCGAAAACCCCGAAAGCTCTCCGGTCCGCCTCTTTTAATGGCCATGCTTCATGTCCTAAAGGGCCACTGGTAGAATCAGAGTTTTGTATAGAGCAAATTTCGTATTTTTAGCAATACGTATTTTCACTTCATACGTCATTGCAGGCCTGGTAGCGATGAATGCCATTCAAAATAGTGACTTAGTGACCAACGATGACTAAAAAAGTGACCAAATAGTGACTTTTAGTTTCAGGAAAAGTAACCAAATAGTGACTTTTGTATAAAGTTTATAACCAGATAGTGAGCAACAAATTGCATTAGCATTGTTACGGTGTAACGTGCACGTCGTTGGATATTGGAGAAGGTATTCGTTGGTTTAGCCAGAACCTTGCAGTTTGACCTTGATAAATCATATTTAGTCACACCACAAAAAAGTATATATCAGCCACAGGTAGTGAGTTACAAGTTTATAATTTCAGCAACGATTTTGAAGCAATTACAGCATTGTGGTAATAATGTTTGCTAAGACATCAAAACAGTCTTTGCTTAGGTAGGTCGGCCAATCATTTCGATTGTTTTTTATGGGTGTTTGTATGAACCTCGTGTGAAAAGTAACTCGGTCTCTGTAAGAATTCTTAATGGGAAGTTAATTTAATGCAACTTCAACTGATTGAAACTCACAAAGTTGCGGATAGTTGCAGTTGCAATGCACATGATTTCAAAGGGTAACAACGATTGTGTTGATGTTTTAGGGTAGAACTCGTTGGAACTTTTTTCTGAGCTCCAAATTACTTTAAGTTTAAGAATGTTTATCGATTAATATTTCAACGAATTTAACATTTCTGTTTCTCGCATACAAGGTCTAACTTAACTGATTTTTTTGTTTGCAATACAATATTTTTTGCTTAATATTAGATATTTGATTTACGAGTTGTGGCTTCGTGCAGTAAAAAATCCGTAGGAACGTTTTTATGGACCTTGTTATTTGAGGGAAATTTCTGATTGACTTATGCCTAACCATTCATATAAGTTTTCAAGCATATCGTGACACATGTGACTGTTCTCTATGCTTCCAAAATACGTTCATAAAACAGGGACTATATACAAATACTTTTATGTGCAGAATATGCTAGAATACGAATTTTCAAAATTTAATTTTTGTCTGTGAGTCAACGCACTGTGCGACCTTTTGTGCTTGGTCCGCAACTCGATTTTGCAAAACCTGTTTTTTACTTACGGTCAAAACACTGTCTAGCCTGGCCTGTGCCAGAATTACTTTTGACAATCATCATAAACAATTTTAAAGTACTTTAAGACATATTATCGCTCATTATTTGCCCTGACATAGAGAAACCTCACTCGACATTGTCGTGTGATGCAACTAAAACTGTATTCACTATCTTAGTTACAGGAATATTTTTTTGTTTATCTGAAGCAGTTTTTTAATTTAAAATTCTGTACTCTGTACTCTAGGTCTGAAATTCGTATTTTAACAAATTCCATTCGTAAAGACCAAGACCATAGTTTATCTGAATCGAAAGTAACCTGGCGATTCTCACAATACACCCCGGGAAATCATTATAAAGCCTTCGATGATTTTCATTCAAAATGGTCACGTTTGTGGATCAAAGTCTTGATTTTTAGCGATTCAATTGAGGACATTTTTGGCATCCCAGCCTAAAATAACCTAAATTTTTAATTATTGACTGTTTTATGTATGCATGTTTATTGAAAAGGCACGTTCTATAAAGTATTTAGTTGTAAAATATAGTTGAAAATCATTATAAAGCCACTCAACTTGAAAGGAGTTTCATATAGAAGAGGTGGCTTTATAATTATTTCCAACTAAAACGTTTCTAACATGCATACAAAAAACAATCATAATTTGGGATGTCAAAAATGTCCTCAAACTGATCGCTAGAACTCGAGATAGTGGTCATCAAACATGATCATTTTGTATGAAAATAAGCTAATGCTTCATAATTATTCTCATGGTGTACACTTAGCGCTTTTAGCAAAATACTTCAAATTTCTACATTGCTACCAGATTTACATTTGATTCCGATGATAAAAAAAAATAGGTACAAATGATTTTTATTTTGATATTTTTCCAATAGGCGGTGCAAAAATAGTGACTTTAGTGACCATTTTCCGAAAAATAGTGACTTTAGTGACTTTTGGATGCAAATAGTGGCTTTTTAGTGACTAGCCTCAAAATAGTGACCAAGTCACTAAAAAGTGACTCGCTACCAGGCCTGGTCATTGTCACATGTCACAAGCGTTCCAAGGTAAACAAATTCTTCAACAACTTCAAACACATCCCCATCAAGCACTACATCAGCACCAACACCACTAGGTCATCCTCTGTCTCTACCTGCCACCATGTACTTTTTCTTGGTAGAGTTAATGGTTAAGCCTATCCTCGCCGTCTACCTCTTCAGTGGGATAAAAGCCTCCACTACTGCTCTGCGATCGATTCCAATGAAGTCGATGTCGTCCGAAAAGCCCAGGAGCATATGCGACCGTGTGATGATAGTGCCGTTCAGTGTTGCTAAAATCACTCATAAATCTCAATCAACGAGCGCTCCCGTGCGAACAAAATCGTCTGCGATTTTAAAGGAATGCATCACGCATGAATTTTTCATGCTAGAACGCATCATTTCACTCATTTGCTAAAAAATCATTTTGGTTTAAAAGCGCATTTGAAATTAATTTGGGACAATTTATTGCTTATACATAAAAGAGTTTCTAATATTATATACGGCAAACGTCAATCCACTGTTTTTAACAAAGGAGAACAAAAGAAAACCTACGATGATTCAAATGGATGATTCAACACATACATGAGTTTTAAGTTGCTATGTTGGGTGCGTTTCAACTCACGCTTGATTTGAATCATCCATGAGTTTTGAGATTTTGAGTTTTTACCAACACTGGTGCCGTTCCTCTGCACGACAGATCTCCTAATAGCGCCCTCGAGTGCAATGTTGAACAATAAATTCTAAGGTCACAAACGAGGTTGACACTTCGTCTGCAATCCGGATACTTGATTTCGAGCCATCCAACGTTGCACGTATCAGTTTAATCAGTTTCGCCGGAAAACCATGTTCGAACATTATCTGCCACAGCTCATTTCATTTCACTGAATCGCACGCTGCTTTGAGAGCAATGAACAGATGGTGATCCTTTTCATTGCTCACTTCTCATTTTTTTTCGCACTTTTCACTTCTCATTCCTCATTTCTTACTTCTATCTTCCAACGTCTTACTTCTCATGTCTGACGTTTCACTTCTACTCCCTACTCACTTCTCATTTTTAACTTTTCACTTCTCACTTCTCACGTCTTAGGGGTCGTACACATATTACGTAAGCACTTATGGGGGGAGGGAGGGTCTGTCAATATCTTACGGGCCATATAAATAAAAAATCTTTTGTATGGGAAAAATCTTACATGGGGGGAGGGGGGGTCGAAAAACCCACAAAAAATGCTTACGTAATAAGTGTACGGCCCCTTACGAGATGGGAGAAATGTGTTATTTCTTAATTTTCACAGTACGCCTACTTTCCACTACTCGAAAACTAATGATTTTTTTCTCCTGTCATAAGACGAGTTTAAACAATCCCATTGAATTCCACCACTTAATTGTATCCTGACAGATACGTATTTCGACCTCAACAGTAAGGCAACATGAAGACGGCCTTACTGTTGAGGTCGAAATACGTATCTGTCAGGATACAATTAAGTGGTGGAATTCAATGGGATTGTTTAAACTCGTCTTATGACAGGTGAAAACATTCCACTAAAAAGCTCAAAATATTTTTCTTATCGATTTTTTTCTAATAATTTGGCCAAACGAAGTTCGACCAAAAGGCATTCGGCATTCTAAAGTCCCGAAAAGTTCTTAGTTTTTGTGCGAAAACATACACACATACATACAGACATAGCTCCGTTAAGCCCTTATAAGGCAGTGGCAACTATATTGCCACCAACAAATTATATGGTTTTCTGTTTATTAACAAGAGCTCTACGTATTATTTTCCATGAAGTAGCCATATTTGCTACCTAGTAACACCCCAGATGATTATGAACCATGACATGTCAATTTGAGATCATTTTTTTACGAACAGATCGTAATCTTTAAGTGGAAGAAGGATTTTCAGTTATAATTCGTTAAAAGATATATTTTTTCCCGTTGGTGTTAAATATTTTGAATCTCCTGTGTTAGATTATGGCGTGATCAGCAAGAAAAATGTTTTGCCTTTATGCCCTATATATTTGGTTTTTGGATTTTTGACGAAATTGTGTTTTTTTACAAGGGTCCCTCCTTGGGAACGAAAGCGCAAAATTTTTTTTTTCTTATAATGCGTTTTTCGACTAGGATTCTTCTCTAAAAAAATGTAACGTGTCTTGTTTTGATTTGGTTTACGTAAAACCTAATTTAAAAAAAATCTTTTGTTTATTTTTGTTGTTGCCTGTTTTTTCGCTTGCAAGGCAGTGGCAAATATATTGCCACCAATGTTTCAATGTTTCTGAACTGTTCAATTTATAACAAATATGCATTTGAGTTTAATACCATGTCAAAATTGTGTTATTTGATTTTTTGTTAATTTATTGTTTAGATTCGTCTGCCTTACAAAGGGTTAATCAAGCTGAGTCGATTGGTATAAAACACTACGGGTCTCCGTGCCTTCCATAAAAATGTCGTTTTTGGATTGAAGTGATAGTCTTTCGGTTCAATTTTGTAGTACGAGAAAGACGTAGGGGAGACTTGATCCCTTTTTCTGATTTCCGATGTATCATAGCCAAAAATAAATAAACATACGCGATTTCCACACAGACTCTCTAAGAAATATAGTATTTAACTTTGCTGATGTATGGCAGTCCTTAAATTATTGTTGTTATACACAATCGATTTTTTGGAGTGCTGTTAAAAATCGACTTTTAAAATACTCGGAGGAAATTGATCCCTCTAAAAAAACATGCTTTGATAAAATATAAAGGCGCCCTCAATTTTTTAAAAATATTTTCCTTCAAAATACGCGGAATTTTCGAATTGCTGTGCGTATACATGAACAATTTTTGTTATTGCAATTTTAAAATTTGGGGAGACTTGATCCTGTTTCTATGGTAGCTATGCAATAAAAAAGATTTCTTGCCAATCCTTTATCAAATCTGGCGAATCTACATAAAATTAGAAGCCTGATTAATATTTTTGCAAGTTATGTTTAAAACTCTATTTTTAAACGCGCTAAAAAACTCACTAATATTTTAAAATATTTTTTTAACCAGAAAGGCACAAACATCGCTGGGTGGATTAATCAGGCACGTATACTTTTCCGCTTTGCTTGCAACAAATTGTGGGAAATTTTACAATGAGTATAAATGAAGGCAACAAATAAGACCTACCCTCCTGTCAGTTATATTTCTAACTTGTCTTAAATGCGTTTTTACCATTTTTAATGCATGAGTAAAGCATCATCGCAGCAAGGGGATTAATAGGGGTTTTATTATCAATTTTTGGCTAAGTAACATTTATTAGCTGTAGCACCCTACCGAAATAGCTGATATATGTGTTTTCACTGCAATTTTAAAACTATTGAGTTAAAAAATCTGCAAAGTAGAGGATGCGAGAAAAATAACGAAAATTTAAACAAATTAGCAGCAGCGGTTGAGTGGCTACCAGCAAAATACCGCAGCCCTACTGACTGGGAGATCGACTGCAAGTGCTTTCCCAGAACGCCGAAGCCCACACAACTGGCGACAGACGAAAGCAAAACTGAAAATTATCGATTTTTCTGCTAGCCGGGCAAAATATGCTCGTCCCAGACCCTGGCCAACTTCATGCCAACAGCGAGCGTCGTTGTAGCCGTCGTCGTTGTCGGTATCGTTTATCGATTTTCCCCACCGCCGCACGATTTTCCATCTCGTGACTGAATAGAATGTTCCTGTGCCAACGATGGTGGTAGTAAAACAGCTTGATGGCACGACACGGTAGGATACAAATGCGAAGGGGGGTATGGGGCGTTTTCGTGAGCATGTTTGGGACAACCGCCAGACTTTATGTATCGCGTGTGATTCGGAAATTCCTAGAAAAGGACACGAACATTCATTCGAGGTGCGCCGTCGGTATATTATGTACATTCGGATTTTCCATAGTGAAATGTAGGGAACCAGTTTGTATGTGTGCTAAATATGCAGGTTCATTGCGGAAAAAGAGAACGAATGAGGAAGCTCATAATTCGGGAAGCTGTGCCCTCTTGGCAGTATATAGGAGATCAGATTCATCTATGTGGTCACGTTTTTCGTTGTGTAGAAGTATAGAGCTTTTTCTCAGGATACAAGTGTGAAATCTAGGAAAAAGTTAGAATGATAAACGGGTTTCCTGTGAAATGCATTTAATGAATTACATCAGTGGCAGTGGTGGGAGGCTCTCGTAGCAAGTAACTTCCACGTGCGAGATTTCGCAACTTTTACACTCTATTAACCATCGTAATGTATTTTCCGTGCTAATGGGCTGCAGTTATATACATATTTTACATGATGTACATCGTTCAACAATATTTATGGTTTGATTAAGCGTTATTCTACGGATTTGTTTGGAAAAATGAGTCATTCTAACTAGAATTTTGTTTATAGCGAAGGGTATAAAACATAAATATTCATTATTCTAATTTATCGCTTGTAAAATTATATCTCCGTAATATAAACGTACGACACAATGAGTTCGTCATATTTTTCCCGAAGTACTGATTTTACATAGATAAAAATGATAAATCTCATATGTCGGGATCATTTCCCGATTTGAACATTCTTGAGTATTTTAACAAACATTGTTTTATAAATTTCGTAGAATGGCAATGTTTCGCTATAAAAACTTATTCGAATAACTGATAGATGAAAGCTTATTTTGTCGAATACATGGGGCGATTGTTCCCCGAAATGCTTGGCCATTTTCAATGTTTAATTACAAAGTCATGTACGCTCAAAACGTGATCCCAAAATATATTCTAAAAGAAATGAACCGTTTGTTTGAGAAACTGCATATGAATCTATACAATAAACATATGTAACATTTTTGGCCAAAATGAGATTTTTATATATTCTGAATCCTTTTGGACGAGGAGCAAAAAAATTCGAAAAAAAAAGTTTGTTCAGAAAACGTTTGTTTGAGAAACTACATATGTGCATGCACTTTGAAGAGCAATATTGGAGTACAGCTTACAAAAACTATTGATCTGTATCGAAGAAATCGCAAGATTCGGTGCCAATATGTTTAAAAACAGTTTTTTGTTGATAAGAAAATTATTTTGAGCTTTCTAGTGGAATGTCTTCACTTGTCATAAGACGAGTTAATACAATCCCATTGAATTCCACCACTTAATTGTATCTTGACAGATACGTATTTCGACCTCAACAGTAAGGCCGTCTTCAGTGTCTCGTACTTGACTCGACTCAAGTACGAGACACTGAAGACGGCCTTACTGTTGAGGTCGAAATACGTATCTGTCAAGATACAATTAAGTGGTGGAATTCAATGGGATTGTATTAACTCGTCTTATGACAAGTGAGTTTTTTGTTGTTTTTTTTGAAATTGTGTAAAATGGATATCCATGCAGTTTCTCAAACAAATGATACAAACATTCAAAAAAGCAAGAAATTCATAAAAACGAATTCAATGTTTTTCATAAATTAACTTGAGTTCGCCAGACAGATATATTCTATCATCGAATGTCGAGTCAAGTACGAGACACTAAAAACGGCCTCACAGTTGAGGTCGAAATACGTATCTGTGTAGATAACAAAACGTGGTGGAGTTATATGGAAAGTACTAAACTCGTCTTAGACAGTTGAAGACATTCCTCTAAAAGAGCTCAAATAATTTTTCTATCATCGAAAATATTGCTGAATTAGAGAAAATGCTTGTTAATGAAATTGGGAGGTTCACGGAATTCTCAAGTAAGAACATTTTTTAAAACCAGCAGTATCACAAAATATGAAAAGTTAATAGAAGCATAGATTTTGGATTTCATGATAGGTTTTCAAATTGTTCTAAAGCTTCAATTTATCATCTAAAAAACTGCTACGAACAGCTGATAAGTTGAACCGACTTCACATATGTAGTGTTATCAGGTGTGTTATCATTTTTGAACAATCCGTATGTGCGTCGATGGTTCGAAAAAAAAATACCAGTGCAACATAACGTCATGTCACTGAGTGCCGCTTATCTGTGTAGACTTATCAATACACAGAAATTGCTTTTTCCATCGCCTCATTGTACAAACAAAGTTAAAGATAACGCATTGGGAACATTTCTGATAAGAAAAATGGGAAAAGTACGCTCTAATGATACCTTTTTTAGAAATGGTCTACGCAATAAAAATCAAATACGATTTTATTAAATCTTATACCGTATACCGGGTGAAAGCAACACATGGACTTATTTCGCAGAACAGTAACTGATAATCATAAAAAAACAGAACTTTCAAGATACATTTCTTCAGTATATAGTTTGCATGTTTCGGTGCATTTACGGAGTCCCTAGGTCCACATGCAGCCGATGTGTTCGTGGTCCTCCACGAAGTCTCCGGCCCTATCCATCCAAGCGGTTCTGTGTTGTATATTTTATTGAAATTCTTTCTCCCAACATTTACACTAAGTGACCTGCACCTCGCACTCAAGTCTACTATATTTTATTCGATTGACATTTTCTATATTTGATACACCTTGTGATTCATGCGTCTACGCCAAACATCATTGTCAAGTTCCTATCCCACCATTTGAAAGCAAATTTGCCAGAATGGACCAAACACTACATAGCTATTCTCTAGAATGGACGATTTACCAGAAAGCAGTAAGGGTATGCGATAACACAATTTTTCCTAACGAAACGAAACGAAACGAAATTAGAAATGCTACTGTTGCGTACCATCTATGGTGGGTTGCAGATGGCGGACGGTACGTGGAGGAGGCGAATGAACCACGAGTTGCATCAGCTGTTGGGAGAACCATCCATCGTTCACACCGCGAAAATCGGAAGACTGCGGTGGGCCGGGCACGTAGCCAGAATGTCGAACAGTATTCCGGTGAAAATGGTTCTCGATAACGATCCGACGGGAACAAGAAGGCGAGGTGCACAGCGGGCAAGGTGAATCGATCAGGTGGAGGACGACTTGCGGACCCTCCGCAAACTGCGTGGTTGGCGAAGTGCAGCCATGAACCGAGCTGAATGGAGAAGTCTTTTATGTGCAGCACAGGCCACTCCGGCCTTAGTCTGATGATAAATAAATACTGTTGGATTGGAACGAAACGAAATTCTAATTTTTTCCCGAAACTTCGAAACGAAACGAAATCCGGGTCCATTTGATTCGAAATTTAACAAAAGGAAACGAAATTTAATTTTTTTTCCGCGGAATTTTTATTAAAAGTTTTTTTAAGCATTATACATAATGCAAAAAAGGAATAAAAAAAAATCCCCGGAGGAAATAATTTTGTTTAACATTTTTGGAGTCAATAATGCGTCAATAACAAAAATGCGCCACCTAGAAATTTTTTCCTCTAAAATAAAGTTTTGATGCGACAACAAAAAAAATCGGAAAATTATAAGAATTTTTAAAACATCCTTTAACAAATCCGTGATAATAAGCGCGTCTCCCAATACGCTACCGCATGAGCTGCGAATCCGGTGACTGACGAGGGTTTGGTGGAGGGGCTGGGAATCTAACCCATGACCATTCGCTTATAAGGCGAACGAGTAGCCAACTACGCTACGGGACCCCCAAAGTAACAGGTTATTTTGGATCTAATCACCATTTTCAAAAGTATGCTCCTCACCATAAACAACGTGAAAATATTCATTACCTAATATCGCTTAATATTTCCAACAGATTTCATATTTATTAGATCTGTTCACCATTTTGAAAAGTATGACAGATTCAAAGTGCCACCCCTCCATTTCAATTAACATCTTGAATAAAGTCTCCAGGTCAACTTTCGACCAAATTCATGAAGATTTATTGAACCTGTAAAACGTTCCAAAATAGTCTTTTCAACAGATCTAAGCAGTATGAAAGCTGTTTATTGCAATACAAAACTCGACATTTTTACGTTGTGATTTTTTTATGGTGAAAGGCATTTTTCATCCATCACTTTTTTTTATGGAGTTAGCCTTGGAAGATAAACGAAAATCGTGACGGCTAGATGAAAACCTTTTTCCGTTTCATCACTTTTCACAAATTCTTTGGTGCGCTGCGGTGGGAGTTGAACCTTAACAATAATATCCCTGGGATACGTTGACTCTAGCAACATTTTCACGCTATCTTCATGTAGGCATTAGGGTCTGGGTCATTTGGTATAAATTCATATGGCATAAAGCCATTTGGCATAATGCCATTTGGCATAAAGGCCATTTGGCATAACGGTCATTTGGCAAAATTTTGAACTGCAACAAAAAAGTGGGTCATTTGGCATAATTTGGAACTGTTAAGGACAAGCATCTCGAAATCCAAAACAAAATTCTTTCGCATTTTCAAGGGCACACCACTCAGCTGTCACTGTTATTATTATACGGATGCTGCGACACTGCAAAGCTGAAACAATAAAAACAAAAGTTGTCCACTGCCTCCGTATTGAATGGTGTGACCTTGAAAACGCGAGTACATTTAGTTTTGGATTCTGTGACGCTTGTCCTTAAAGGGAATGAGTTTTGTGATGATGATAGACATTTTTCGGAAGAATGGGAAAACAAAATGGATCATATCCATCATTGACTTATTCCAGGAAAACGCATACATAAAAAAATAATTTTAAATCCCCTTACCTGATTTTGACAAACACCTCATTTTGGAGAATGGATCAAATCCAAGATTGTCTCTCTTGTCTCTTCCAAAGGACAAATCACATATACCATTGCCGTATTCTGAACAAACTTATATTGTCACTTTTAATTTTGAAGAAGAGATCAAATCCTACATTGCATTCTTGCGGACAAACGCCCACTTTTAAAGAAGGGATCACTTCCACCATTGCCTTAATCCGGACAAACGCCTACTTTTAAAAATAAGGATCCACATCCATCATTGGCCTAATCCAAGAAAATGCCTACTTTTCAAGCAGTGATCATATCCACCCTTGCCTTAATCCGAGCAAGCGCCTAGTTTTAATGAAGAACTCACATCCACCATCGTCTTATGCCGAGCGAACGCCCTAATTTTAAGAAGAGATCACATCTACAATTGTCAGTTTCCGAGCAAGCGCCTACTTTATAAGAAGGGATCACATCCACCATTGCCTAAATCTGGGCGAGCAACTACTTTTCAAGAAAGGGTAATTTCCACCATTGCCTTAATCTGAGCAAACGCCTACTTTAAAAAAAGATTGCATCCACCATTTCCTTAATCCGAGCAAGCGCTCCATACTCGGCTAATGCATGCTTTCTTCGAAAGGATTGTGTATTTTATTATATTATATTCACTATTCCAGGTTTTTTTACAGCACCACTGAGGCTTGTAATTTATATTATGAACAAACAATAAATTATGCCAGATGTGCGTTATGCCAAATGACCCTCACTTTTGTCGCTGTAGTCAATTATGCCAAATGACTGTTATGCCAAATGGTTTTATGCCTAATGACTAGGGGTGGTGGAAATTCGCGATTTCGCGGAAGCCGCGAAATCCGCGAAATTTGATGTTAGCCGCGAAATTTAAACATTTTCGCGAAAAACCGCGAAATTAACCTTTCCCGTCAATAATTTTATTCCATTCTATTGCCTCAGTCGATTTCTTGACCTAGTCAATACCAACTCGACAAACAACGCATTTTTTGACGTCTCGATTTTTTTTTAAGTGCAAGGTCCGAGTTGGTCGAATGTTGAGCCAAAATTAAATTGAAGAACAATTTTGTTTTTATTTCAAACTAGCAGACCCGACGACCTTCGTTTCGCCTAAAATTGATTTATTCTCTGATTAGATCTCGAGTTATGAAGAAATTGGTGTTTCATTTGTATGGGAGCCCCCCTTTACAAAACGGGGAGGGGTCTCGAATCATGCATACAAATTTTCACGCCGATCGGTTCAGTAGTTTCCGAGTCTGTAAGGTTCAGACAGACAGAAATTCATTTTTATGTATATAGATTTTAAAAATAGTTGGAGACGTAAAAAATATGGATTCTTTAGAAAAGTTTACCCTAAATAAGAGAATTAATCGAAAAAAAGTCAATTTTGCCTCAAAGAATATACAATTATTCGGAATGTGCGCGCCAAACTGCCAACCGAACGCTGTTTGGGCTGTTGGTTCGGACTAACAACACGAATGAATAGAAGCTACACGCGATGCTCTGCTTTGCAGGGTCTTGCGGTCCAACTAAGTGCTTTTGACCAGTAATGCAAAGATATAATTAAAAAAAATTAAATTGATAAATGCAGCAATTTAAATAAATAAGGATCTTTTTTCCTTTTTTAATTTTTTGTACCGAAATATAATTTACCGCGAAATGGCCGCGAATTTTCAGATTTTCTGAATTGGCTGTCAGCGAAATTTTGAAAATTTTGCCGCGAATTTCCACCACCCCTACTAACGACCTTATACCAAATGGCGTTATGCCAACCCTCATAACCCGTTCCGAATTATGTCGAACAGTCTACTTGTCTCGCATTTGGTGCCCCGGAAAACGTTCAAAATTCCATGATGAATCTGTAAAGCCGTTATTTCTGCAGCTCAGCAAAATGAAGAACAAATTTCCGTAAAAAAATACGGTTATTTGCTGATTTTAGCAATAAAATGAGAGCTAGGACATGATATAATAATTCAATCGAGACTGCCTTGTTACTATTCAGTCGGTAGCTCTAAAGAGGTGATCGCCATGCCAGTGTCACTTAATTAATTTGATACAGAATCTTCCAAATACGGGTCGGACTCGATTATCCGGAGTATCGATTTTATTTTCACTCCGGATGATCAAATCCTCCGGATAATCGAATCACCATAAAAAAATAAATCTGCAATTAAAAAATCTATGTTTTATTTTACTTGCAGTGGTGTAGTCCATTATTTAGAAAAAAAAACCCTGAATAATCCATCCAAAAATCCTGAAAATCGGTACGATTTTGAAGCATTTGAATAAACTGGATTTGCAGGATCTGGAAAATGTGAGAAAATTATAGATTTCCATGATATACGGAATCAAAAATATCTGAAGGTAGAAGTTTAGGTCATGACAATGATCTCAATCGGAAAGATATGAATCAGTTCCAGAATCCGAAATAAATGAGATATCAGAGAATGCCTCAAATCTGGAGCATTCTTAAATCTGAAAAGATCTATCAATCTACTTCTGAAACGTCACTATCTCCATTTCATTGTTTTCAAACAATGGTTGTTCAAACTGAATACTTTCAAAAGACAACGGAAAACGGACAATACTCAGTAGTCCAGTGAGGATTATTTCGCTTATCGAAGAGTTTCCGCAACTAGAAGTGAGATTTAGTGAAAGAATTTATATGTAAAAAATATTGAGTAGAGTTTGAATGGCTTTATTAGGCGGCGCAGCCGAATTTTTTTATGATATGGAAATTAGAATTATTAAAAATTAATTTCGAAATTCCGCGAAATTCCGTTAAATTTGATTTTTCTGTCGAAATTTTTTAAATTTAACGATACGAAACGAAATTAGAAAATCGAATTTCGCCATACTCAAATTCCGCGGAATTTCGTTTCGAATGCCCTAAAACGATTTTTTTTTTTCGAAATACCGCATATGCTTAGAAAGCAGTTTTCCAGAATGGACCATACCCTCGCAATTTTCGGTTTTATTTTCCGATTATTGATACCTATTTGAAAAATGAAGAAAGAATCATGGACTGGGCTATTGAGCGTAAAGATTATTTATCATTTGAACTGCGACAAAAGTGAAGGTGATTTTGCTGTATGGACCTTTTGCATAATTAAGTCGTCGTCCAAATAACTTGTTTTCAGGGAAGCGATTATTTACATTAAAGTTTCCATTAAAGCAAATATTTATAATATATTATAACAGTATGTATAGTTTTTTTTTCTTCTTCATTAAAGAGGCTTCCAGCCCTTGGCTGGTTCACCTCTGGTTAACAGTATAGTCCACTTTGTAAATCCCCATACATATTAGGGTGGCTCAAATTAGTATGGGAAAAACTTTTGTCAATTTTTTTGATGGGCCGCCCTCTTATTCGGTTCTATTTGATGCCCTGATGCTCTGGACAAAATTTCAGCCAAATTGGTCAACGTTTGGGTAGTGCTAAACTCGTTGGAAGTTTATATGCAAAAATGTATGCAGAAACATCCAAAAACAGTAAATTGCAGCTGGACTACACAACTTACGATGAAGAACTATGATACTCATTCAGATTTTAGAGAATTTATTAAAGAATGTTATGCAGAAAACCGCGAGAAGATTAGAGTTTTCCCGGCTAAGTTATTAGCATTTCTCTGAAGTGGGGTTTGAGCAAATTTCGTTTCTTTTACCTTTGAAAAGAAATAAATTCACCCCTACAACACTCCAGTAAAATGCTAATATCTTTGCGTAATTAACTCTAATCTTCTCGCGGTTTTCAGCATATCATTCTGTATTTAATTCTACAAGAACTGAATGAGTATCGTGGTTCTTGATTGTAAATTGTGCCGTCCAACTGCAAATCATCGTTTATGGATGTTTCTGCATACATTTTTCCATATAAACTTCCAACGAGTTTAGCACCGCCCAAACGTTGACCGATTTGGCTGAAATTTTGTCCAGAGCATCAGGGCATCAAATAGAACCGAATAAGAGGGCGGCCCATCAAAAACTTTGAAAAAGTGTTTTTTGAGCCACCCTAATACATATATTAGGCAACAGACAGCACATTCACACCATTTTGCGTCACAAAACGTGACTAACGCCTGAAAACGATAACCAAGGAATGCAGTAATTGCAAAAATTACAGTAATTTCAATAATGCATCATACGTTTCCGATTCGATACGGATTTATTTTCACCTTGTATTAACAAAAAAATTGGACATACTGCTTCAAAAACGGATGCAAACCATGAAAAAATAGAAATACATATTGTATTTTTCACTAATGATTAGATTCGCTCAACGAAATTCAAGAGTTGTCAATTATTTCTTTAAATGAATTTTCAACAACCTTTGTATAGATTACCTTGATTCATAAGCACGTGGTCGATTGAGAGCAATGGGACTGAATGTAAACATCAAAGCAACAGCTGGTTTTGTTGTGTAATCATGATCAGCTGCAGAGCTGAGGACAATTCGCGAAGTCGAAGCAAAATTCTTCACACAAACAATGATAGTTCTTTATGGGTTTTTACAGTAGAGCAACAGAGAGGAGGAGATGGCGGCCATGTTTCACTCAAACTCTGACAGATAGCAATGGGGTTTTCCATAGGAAGGAAGAGCAGAATTTGCTTCGACTTCGCGAATGAAAAAATATGTAATATATGGTGGCTGCAACTGTCACGATCTTCATGTGAAATGCGCACGGTAAGCAACAGCGAAATCGAAAGCGAAATGTGAGTACGACGAAATTTATTTCATAAAAATCTAAATGGTGAAAAAATCGCAATATGGAGATAATTTTTTTTTTGTGTTACGAGACGAGCCAGCCTTGGGCCAAAAGTTTTGCTAATAAAGACAAAAAAAATTTTTTTTTTGATATTCTAAGGTTTCCAAACCTTCCTTGAGCTCAGATCTTGATGATCTACATAAACAACAAAGCGTTTTATAAGTCTCAATCCTAATTTGAAGTTGGAAATGCTACTTAAGACATAATTAAACTATTTTGATTAAATCGCAGTGTAACCAGAACATCAAGGGTACTCCAAACAATTCTTGAGTTCAGATCTTTGAGGTCTACAAGACCAACAGAGCGATTCATAGCTTTTCGAGCATGTGTGTTAGTTGGAGAATCCCCATGAGACATCATTACACCAATATATGCAAAATACAACATTCCCAGAATATCTACGGTACTCCAAACCATTCTTGAGTTCCGATCGTGGAGGTCTACAAGACCAACAGAGCGATTCATAGTTTTTCCGAGCTTGTGTGTTAGTTGACGAAGCCCCATGGGACATCATTACACCAGTATGAGCGAATTACAACATTCCCAGACTTTCTACGGCTCTCCAAACCATTCTTGAGTTCATATCTTGCAGGTCTACATGACCCACAGAGCGATTCACAGTTTTCCAAGCTTGTGTGCTAGTTGGAGAAGCCCCATGGGGCATCATTAAACCAGTATATACAAAATACAACATTCAAAAAATATCTACGGTACTCCAATCCATTCTTGAGTTCAGACATTGGTGGTCTACAAGACTAGCAGAGTGTTTCATAGGTTCACGAGCTTGTGAGTTAGATGAAGAAGCCCCTTGGCACATAATTACAACATTATATAAAAATCGAAGTATTCCCAGAACAATTACGGAACTCGAGAATATTCTTGAGTCTGGATATTGAAGCTCTACAAGTCCTTCAGAGTGATGCGCAGGTTCCCAAGCTTGCTTGATAGTTGGAATAGGTCAATGGACATCATTACACAGTATGTACCTACGAAAAAACCCAAATTAATCCACCTAGCGTTGGTGGTGCCTTTCTCGCATTTAGTTAAGACACCAACCTTATATGAGGTTTATATGGGCCGATGTTCCATTTTCTTTATAACTTTTGAACTCAATGACCGATCGTTCTAAAATTCAATAGTGATCAACAAGGCTTTGTCCTCTGTCGAATAAAACTTATTACGATCGGATTAAGGATTACTATAGGAAAAGTTGTCTAATGTTTTTTATAGCTTTTGTGCACACACATACACACACATACACACATACATACACACAGCAGACAGACATGTGCTCAGCTCGTCGAGCTGAGTCGATTGGTATATAATACTATGGGTCTCAGAGGCTTGTATAAAAAGTTCGTTTTCGGAGTAAAATTATAGCCTTTCAGTACAACTTAGTTGTACGAGAAAGGCAAAACGTGTTATTACACACTTCGCATCGACATTTTTTCATTCCTTTTGTCGTCTATAGTGTTATAGAATAAAGCTTGGTCTATGGGAACCACGGCGTCCGTTGATGGCCGACTGTACATGTGAATTGTTGCTACCCCATAATCGATAAAAATTGGAGTAAGCTGCACTTCGAAGGCGTTGGCACTCTCATATTTACTTGCTTTATACGTATACAGTGATGGTCTTATAATTAGCACAAACATTCTGTTTTCATACAAAAAAGTCAACTTTGCGGAACTGTAGGGGAGACTGGGGAGACTTGATCCCCTTTTCTGATTTCCGATGTATCACAGCCAAAAATAAATAAACATACGCGATTTCCACACAGACTCTTTAAGAAATATAGTATTCAACTTTACTGATGTATGGCAGTCCTTAAATTATTGTTGTTATTGATACAAAATCGATTTTTTGGAGTGCTGTCAAAAAGCGACTTTCAAAATATTCGCGGGAAATTGATCCCTCTCCAAGAACTTGCTTTGATAAAATTAGAAAGGTGCCCTCAGATTGTTTAAATATTTTTCCTTCGAAATTCGCGGAATTTTTGAATTGCTGTGTGTATACAATAACGATTTTTGTTATTGAATTTGACAGCACATGCAATTTTAAAATTTGTAAAATTTGGGGACACTTGATCCCCTTTCTATGATATCTAAGCAAACTGAACTCATGGACAGTTTCGAGTGTCGTAGATGTTCAACAAATTCTGATAAAATGTCGAAATTAATTTATTGCCTTTTTTTGGTGATAATTATATTTAAAGCGAAAGGGAGTAGATGAAAGTAATGAAGATACAGATTCGATTAACACCGCAAGTGGCAAGTGTGAAATGAATAGAAACTGAAGATTAACAGAGAGCCATATGAGAGAACAACATTGTTGAAATCGCTCTTATTTTTACTTGAATTCGTCTATTGAGCAAAAGCATCCTTTCTGTGAATGAATTAGATTTTTCTTCTACTAATACTGGAAGAGCGTTTGCATTAACTGAAGAAATTATATCTTATTATCTACTATCATATTCCGGGTAAACTCGCCAAACTGTCAAACACATTTCTTATTTATTATTTGCCTAATTCTGGGAAATCGTCTTCTTCTAAACAATGTTCAAACATCTTTCACAACTAGGGTGGGTGTACCAGATGTCGCCATACATAAGAACAACTATTTTTTAAAAAATAAGTAAAAGGCATGTGGGTGAACTTTGTATATCAAGGGAAAGGTTTTACTTCCTGCTCCTTAGAGCAGCTGTGAAAACCACAATAAAATTTGTTATTATCCTCATAATTAATTAATCCATAATAGGAACGCATGCACCAGTTGTGGCACTATTCTTAATTTTGGTTCCTTATTTGACAAATCCCATTGTTTTCTTATGGGACTGGCCAAATAGGGACCACTAGTGCGATAACTGGTGCAAAGGACGTCAAAAATTAAGCAAAATCAATTTTTACAATTATGTTTTGCTTGTTTTGGAGGAGATCAAAGGTGTTATCGTATCCAGTGTTGTAAAATGTCATTTGCATTCGTTTGTATAATTTTGCCAAGAACTTTTTTCTGAAGGTAGCCATCATTCCTGATGTATGACGAACTTATAGCGCTTAAATGTGCCTACAACTTTGTCTAACAAGACATTGCTATAAATATGTAATCTGAGGCGTGGGAGGCAAAATGTCATTTAAATGACATTTTGTCAAATGACACGTGACATTTTGGAGAGTTTTCACTATTCAGCCTCATATGTTATATTTAGAGCAATGTACCCTTGGACAAAAATATAGCCCTACTCAAGCGTCATGAGTACATCTAAAATTATGGAAAAAATTTGGCTTCTGAAGAAAGTTATGAACAAATTAGTCAAATGGCATGCATATGACATTTTACAAGCCTGATCGTATCATATGAATATGCTTTATCGATATGAACTTGGTTTGCGATGATTTGATTGGCCATTTGGCATATAAAGCACTAGTGCGACAACTGGTGCTATAGCCACAACTGGTACATCTAGCCTAATTATTTTCACTAAATCAAATGCTGCTCTGAAATCAATTAAGGGATGAGTCTGAAAGTAGAACTTTCCGTATTTTCCAATGATCATCCACAGGGTAAAAATCGTATCCGTAAAAATCGTATCGTATCGTAATCGTCGACGAAGGACTCCTCAACCAGTCTCAGTCAGTGAAAAAGAAACTGCGTAATAAATTTGAAATCGTTCATAAGGGTAATCCCTCTGCGCTCTTCCACCTCTTCTATCCACATCCGACCAAATGTTCATTCGACCAAAGGTTTTTTTTTTACGTAACGTCCTTAGGACCAAATATCCTAAAGCTCAATTTGGTTAGACGGCTAACACTATTGAATAGAAGTAACCTTGCGGAGTCTAAAGTAATTTCGGGTTCCGTTACTGTACGTCTCCGAATTCCTCTGCACTTCCGCCTCGTTTGTGTTGGCCATCGTACGGCTCTGTAGCAATTTTTCTAGACTGCACTCTGCCTTTTACTAACTGGTCACGTTGTGGATTTGACGAACACATGGTTCGAGGCCTTCATCTTTTCACTTATTGTTCTGAACGAACACCACCTTTGCAGGGCTTTTTTTATCTTTGCAGGGCTGTCGTCTGGCATTCTTGCAATATGCACTGACAATCATATCCTTTCAGCTTTTATCACCTTCGAAATACTGGGCTAGCCGTATAGTTGGGCGAGCTCTTGGTTCATACTTCTCCGCCCCACGCAATTCTCTTACACACCGCCAAAGATGGTCCTAAGCACCCGTATTTCAAATATCCGGAGTGCTCGCAAGTCCTTCTCGAGCGTGACCCAAGTTTCATGTCCGTAGAGCACTAGGGGCTGTTCATAAACCACGTAGACTCTTGAGGGGGGGGGGGTTCGAAAAAGTCTACGTTAATCGTTAGTCTACGAAGGAGGACGGGGGGTATACTAAAAGTCCACGTAGACTTTTTAATTTATATATTTTTTTGGAAAACTATTCATACAACGGCTTTGTGTGAAGTTCACATGTTTTATTTTAGATTTTTCCGTTTTTTTTTTTGTAAGACTTTACCGAAATAATCTCTCAAGTTTCTCCAGAAAAATCGTATGGATTTCATTGAAGTAATAGTATGAACTATGGCTTAAAAATATCATGATTTCAACAGCAAAATGGTTCTGTGTTGAGCAGGAAAATTCTCCAAAGTGTTCTATAAAAACTTTCGAATAAATGTCAAAATTTCCACTTGGATTACATTTTACTAAAATATCTTTTGATTTTCAGCAGAAACTTCTTTAGAAACTACAAATGATTCTTTAGAATTTCAAAGGGAAATTATGACGCACTTCAACGGAAAATTCCTTAAAATTTACAATGGAAGCATTTTGGAATATTCAAGAAGAAGTCTTTTGAATTTCCAAAAGACTTTCTGCAGAACTTGTAGGGAGAATTCTCCGAAATTTCCTTGAGAAACCCTTCAGAATTTCCACTGAAGATTTTCTGGGAAGTCCCCAGGAATTTTTTCATAATTTCGGAAATTCTTGAAATTTTCGCGAGGAATACTTTGGACATTTTTGTCTTTGGACAATTTCTTCGGCAGTTCTAATGAAAATTCTTTAAAATTATCGATGGAAAAAGAAATTGTTGAAATATTTCACGAGAAATTATTTGAATTTTCCACCAAAAACTCTTTGAGTTTCCACAAAAAAATATTGCAATTCTTGTAAGGAAGCATTTGTAATTTTCGTGAAAATTTATTCGAATTTTTTACGATAAATTCACCACAAAATCAACTGAAATTCTCCATAATTTCCACCGAAAATAATTTGGAAAACTCTTTGGAATGTGCATAGGATTTTTTTAAATTTCCTCAAGAAATCGCTCCTACTTTGCAAGAGAAATTTCAAAATATCGTAGGAAACCATGCTATTACCTGGAAACTTTAAAGTTTATCACCAGGCACTTATTGGAATGTAGACTTGACATTCTCGGAATTTCAACTCGAAATTTTTCGAAATTCTGAAAATTCTTGGGTTTTCTACAAATTTGAACCGGCATGAAGAATTATAATTCAGATGCGTGACAGATTTTAAGCTTGGCTCCGCTCACTACCATGTCTTGGAAGTATTCGCCACCAGTCCAACTTTTGTTGCTTCACGTTCCAGGCGGGTGTACGATTCAGGGTAATTTGGCCCAAGGGCGTGTGGCCTGGAATTGCTTTGGACAATCCTTAGTAATTTAGTAGTTTTTCTAACATCCTTGAAGAATTTTCGAATTCTCAAAAGGATTTACAAAGCAACCCCAAAATAGATTTCCCGAATATTTTTTTAGATTTCTCTAGGTATTGCTTCGGGAATCCTCAAGGAATTCCTTTGAAGGTGACAAAACGTTTTTTTTGCCCATAATTCGGAACAACGATCCATAAATGTTCAACACATTTTTAATTGTATGTTTTGATTGATACATTTATTCAAAGTTAGGGATCATTTTTATCTTTTGAGAGAGTGTCCCAGCTCAGCTCCGTCAGTGGAGGCCGATACCATTTGAAAATAGGGAACGAAAATAGGAGTGGGTCGGCCACAGCTCACGTTTGGGCGGAAACGAAATCTGTGAACAGACATCAGACTGGAACCCAGCTGGACAGAAGAGGCGGACTCAGAGATTCACGGCGGCGTAGACTCCTTAAAGGAATAAAAAAAGGCGAGAGAGACATCACTCAGGATGATCTTTTAGGTCAGCCCTTTGCCCCACTCGGTGGGTACAAGACCCATATAGGTAAAAAGTAAGATAGTGAGTATGGACAGAAGTTTCTCATCCATACTTTTTTTTGCTAGATCCTTGTCTGAGATGATCAGAACTGGATCGATCGGCGAGTGTGCTTTGGTGCTTAGGTGCAGGCGTGTTTTTATGATATGTTTGGATTTTGTTATGTTTGAAATTTGAAAAAAGAAAAAAGAAGAATGAAGAAATAAAGTGGAAGGAATATGAAGAAGAAACATGGATAAAAAAGAATAACGAAGAAGGAGGAAGTCAGAAGAAAGATGAACGAAAGAATAAAGGAGAACGAAAATGAAGAAAGAAATAAGAGGATTAATTAATTTCTCATTTTTCAATACTCATTTCTTATTTATCCCTTTCTTAATTTCAAACCATACATCTCACTTCTTAGTTCTCAATTCTTACAAACTTCGCAGTTTTCATTTCTCGCTTCTTGGTACTCACTTGGTTCTCAGTACTCAGTTCTTAGTTTTCAGTTTTCAGATCTCAGGTCTCAGGGAAGTGATTTCTCATTTCTCGCTTTTCATTTCACACTTCTTATTTCTCACTTCTCACTTCTCAATTCTCAGTTCTCATTTTTTACTTCTCATTTCTTATTTCTTAAGTCTAGCTAGCTCATAGCCCGAGCAAAGCTTGAGAGCGAATCAATAGCTTGTTTTGACATTGTGAAATCGTCGAATATGATTACTTAATTTTTTATCTTTTTGGTCGTTTTAACGGTTAAAATAACAAAATGTATAGCAGAAAAATCTTACTGTGGCATCAAAACGAAAACTATTCCTGCTATCGATGAGAGCAAATCGTAAACTAAATTTGATATTGTTTCCGATATCAAAATAAGTACACAGTTTGATGTAAGATCATACAATTTAGAAATCTACAGCAAAGTGAGATCAAAATCTGTAATCAATCATGATGATTCATAATAAAAAAAATGATTTCAATTTGATGTCAAAATCAAAATATGTTTTCTATGTGCTCTCATTATGTTTTCAGACTTTGCTCGGGAGCCCATTTTACAATTTGGTCATCGTGTGAATTGCAGGAGAGCGATTAAAAATTCATCTTTCTTGAGGGTTGTTAATATTTTTTTTTCATTTAACTCCAACTCGCGCCTTATATGGTTCGTTCATCACTTTTGAGATTTTGAGTTTTTCCCATAACTGATGCGATCCTTAATTATTATTATGCTTTATAATGATTGCCTTTTCAATCAGCCACATCAGATAAACCCTTTTTTCCATTATTATGCATACTCAATGATGACAAAAATACAAGAATAACATTTAAAAATCTTGTTATAAAGTAGGATCAGAATGGTTACGAAAGGTATTTATATAGTCATACACATTATGTCAATCGAAATTACTCAACACCCGTCTCAGTCATGGATTTATTCAACAAAAGCCAATTATACGTTATTCGCCGTATAAACCCAGTTCTATCAAAACCGTTCGCATCGGGACTGATTAATAGTGAATCTTCTTGGCGCATGGTCGGTCACTCTTATCGCCCCCAGCTAATCAGCCACCCAGCCAGCCATGCGATGATAAAGTTGTTTACCTAATTACCGGTTGATAAGGGCAGAATGTGTGTTATTGTGTACTCGGTTATATAAATTCCGTGTCGTGAATGCTTTCTTCACATGCACCATCCACAACTGACGACAACTGATAAGATAAGACGGTGCGTTACGTGGAAAAAAAATCCGGCTGCATCCCGTCTTGCCGGCTGCCGGCTATCTGGTGGCCAAGGATTATCGGGCGATTAAGCCATTCAGGTGAAATCAAATGTGAAGGCATTTCGTTACGAACTGAACGAAAAAGTCAAGCACACATTTACTAGTTACTACTAACTGAGCCTCGTAGTTGTAACAATGTTAGCTTTGTTGTCCTCTAGAGCAGTTTCTATTGATTTTATTTTTTCTTGTTCAAAATGACAAAAGATTCATAGCAAATTTATTGAATCCCAAAATGTTGTATAACCAACAAAGCCACAAGACGGCCATCTTGAAAACCATGTGCCTTTTTCCTATAGATTTTCAAGAGCACGAGTCGAGAGCATAGTAGTGAAACAATGGTAGATCATTTGCATACTTATGCTGAACAATTTAATTTCAGCATTATTCATCAGATATAAGCTTTTTGAAATTGAATTGAAATGCGACTTCTCAAACTTGTAGAGTATCATTGTATTCACCACCCAATATACAAATTCATGCATTTGGTTGCCATCGAAAGCGCTCAATAACCGTGAAAGTGTATCTGCAACACTACGTTGAGCGTCAGCTATAAGCTAATTGCCATGAGCAATGAGCTTGCGGGAAGAAGAAGTAGAACATACAATCATCAACAGTTTATCGATTTTCGATGTTCATTGTCCAGGTTCCTTAAATATTTTACCACTGATTCACATGATCAATACCCAGCTGCGCAATTGCGAACATTTTGAATAGAAAGCAATGCTGTTGGGTATAAATATTCCAAAATCTACCGCAACTTTTATTTCATATTGTATTTTATTGAATGGTATCGTGCTTGCCAAGAATTTGACCAGAATATACAATGACCAGCACCGAACGGGACGGGTGAAAACAGTATTCCAAATAGTATTTATTATTTCAGCCGAAAAGCTACGAGCAGAATAATAATCACACGTTTTGGTGCCTTCCGTCCGGTCAGATTGCCAGGATGGGGGTGCTGAGCACTGTGAACTACACAGCGTCAATGGGCATCGACTTTGCAACAGTCAACCGCAATCGAGCGAACGATGACGAATATCTGGAAGTGAATGGCTGAAGCTGGCCGGAGTGCTGATCGGAATAATAAAATCGAAATTTGTTCAAACAGATCGGAGTGTAATGACGACGACGACGACGACGGCGGCACGCTGGAAGCGTGGACTGACCCTTAGGAAGGATGCCAATATTTTTCTCGTCACGTATTGTTATCGTGTAACGCTGGCGGTACGTGATAGCAATTCGATCTGTACGTGAGGGTTTGCTAATTCAATCGGAAGCCATTTGATGGACGGGAAGGTTTTGATCACAGTTATATATTTTAGGAGAAAATTATGTGTTAGTTTTTTTTATGGTGGTCTTAATGTGTTATTTAAATGTGGTGGTTCTATAACACAATGACTGTTCGAAAACAACAGTCATCAGAATACTATCAGATAATACCTATTTATCTATGTCGCTGCTGGCTTCCTAAGATCAGTGGCTGCTGAAAGGTTACGACGATTCGTATAAGAGGACTGCAACACATTCCAACATACAATATCAATCTCACCTCGAAACAGATACAAACAAATTATTTTGCACAGGGATCCGTCTAATCCCTGATTCGTGATCAGATTTATAAAGCATTAGTTGACCCGGTATAAGTTGTCTTGCATAGTAGGATGTGCGTTGAGAATCGCAAAATGTCCATACAAATTAGGTTTTCACAATTTTCTCAATTTTTCTTATGATTTTCACATAAGAAAACATTTTATAAACTCATCGGAGATTATGACTGATTTGCTGAATAAATGAAGGAAATGTCATTCATAGCTACTCTACTTGGTTTCCTAATTATAAAATTTAACCTCTCTACTTCTTACTTATTATATTATTGATTGCATAGATTAATTGTATCTGTTTCAGTGAGATCGAAAATTGTGCAGTTCCTCTGTTCGGCCATGGATGTGTACGAATTACAATCCCTGGGTTCGAATTGTGTTCTCTGCGTACGGATTTTGGTTTTATAAACTCTTGACTATTTCCAATATGTTGATGTGTGATACAATAAGCTTAGCTTTGACTAGTACATATCTATAGTTGCTACTCCGTGATTGCTCAGAATCAGTAAAATTGAACAATGAATCAACTCAAAGCAATACTGGGATCAGTCAATCATTCTGACTGAAGAAGCTTCAGTAACTCAACAAATAAAAAGATCAATAACGGCGCCGGCCACTTTTTTACAGTCAGTAAGCAAAAGAAAGTAACAGGATTTTTCGAGAGGAAAGTGTTGCATACCATCTATGGTGGGGTGCAGATGGCGGACGGTACATGGAGGAGGCGAATGAACCACGAGTTGCAGCAGCTGTTGGGAGAAACATCGTTGACACCGCGAACATCGGAAGAGTGCGATGGGCCGGTTGCGTGGCCAGAATGTCGAACGATCCGGTGAAAACGATTCTCGACAAAAATCCGACGGAAACAAGAAGGCGAGATGCACAGCGAGCAAGGTGGATCGATCAGGTGAAAGATGATTTGCGGAACTTCCGCAGACTGCGTGGCTAGCAATGAAGAAGACTTTATTTACTGCACAGGCCACTCCAGCCTTAGTTTGAGAGATATTTAATAATAATAATAATGAAATAAAGGTGAAATACCCTGTGCCTCCATGAAAAACCACCATTTCGAGTAGGTGGGAGCTGATGGCCCAATTCCTAAGCATCAATGAAAAACCACCCTCGGGCGAGCACTGGCGCTTGAACCTAGCTATTTAGCACTGTAAAGAACTTTACAGAACCCGTAGCTTCCGGGAATCAACGCACACCCAGATATGGAGTTACGCTCAAGAAGAATACCACTAATGCGATTGCCCGAGGAGGGAGCCCCTACTGGAGATGGTCCTGGAACGGGGGACAGAGCGAGTAGCCAACGACTAGAGGAAGGAGAGGTGCAACAGCGACCCTCTAGTCATCGGGCTCAGCCAGTGCAGACAAGGCAAAACAAAAACGGCAGCAGAAGAAATCACCAAGGCAATGCTGCACCTGCTGATGTTGCTGTGGTTGATCGACGTCAATCACTCACGTTAGCGGGCCGCCGACGGCAACGGATCATGTGGAAAAGGGAGATGAATCAGTACGTGATCGGTTGCTACTACGTTTGCACCAGGATGGAGACGGATATGTCCGGCAGACCGGCGATGCTGGAGATAAATGAGAGGTTCCCTCGGTTTGCACCCCAGCTTGACCAGAACAAGTTGTATACACGCCAGAGAGCTATTATGTCACATAATATGCTGACTCCAGAAGACGTAGAGTACATCAAGCGGGAAGTGCAGAGGGAACTAAGAGAGGAGGAGGAGGCAAGATCAAGCGAAACGTCGAGCAGGAGTTCTGTTGGGTTGGATGCATCAATCGCAAGTAACCATCGCGATTCGATTGCACCCGCCGCTCCAGGACCAACAGTGGAATTGCAACGATAACAATTGAAGGACGAACTAGCCAATCATGTCCCGACACCGGATAAACAAAGTTGCAGTACTCCTATCGGTTGACGAGCTGTCTGTGAGTCAGGGAGAACTGCCTAGGGCGTGGTTGGATTTAGCAGTGGGCTCTGCTAAAATCCCTCCCAAAAAACCACAAGTGCCCGTAATCAGACTCTATCAAAGCGACTGTGTGCCGCTTCAAAAGCACAAGCCCAGGGAGTGCTACTGGCACATCAGGGTTGGTACCAGTAAGACCCTGATTATGGCATACTGGTTGCGTGTATTGGTCTTGTATTTGGATATTGTTATATTGTGAAGCGAGGGCTGGCAGTCTGACATTCTACTCTCTTAGTAGGGCCGGGTGACACCGACTCGAAACGGCGAGTGGGCTAATGGCTAGGCTGTCTTCCGTCCCATAAAACCGTGGCGGGCCTTGTAGCACGCTGCCCAATCCTGCCATCCAGTTTTGCCTACTGGGTGGGAGTAGGCTCAGATGCCCTTTCCTGACTTGCGCTGATCTGGCTCTGAACACGCAAGTGTCAACCCTCGCATGGCCTACCTGCTTGCCGCAAGGCAGGCATAGATAACCATGGGATCACTAAAGGCGACTACTCCAGTAGGATTCGGCGGCAGCCGCAATGAGCATTGAACGTAATCAATCTTTGGAGTTGGAGGTGACGGACCCCTTTGCCAAAAGGGGTCTAGCGAGGTCCCCTATTAAAGAGGGGGCGAGTGGAGTGACGGCTGCTGCTATTGGCAGTATCGAAGAGTCTCCAGTAATGGTGGGGAGTAGCCCTGCCTGCACGCCTGACGAGCCACTACCAGGGATACGGGTGGTGGCCGAGCAACTCGACGAGATCATCGAGTTCGTAAGCGGCAGGCAGAACACCAACAAGGAGCTTAAGCAGAGCCTGTTGGTGCTCCGGCAAGCTGTTCATGTCGCAAGACAAGAACAGGACGCTAATATCAGGCGTGTAGCGGCAGCAGAGAAGGTAGCCAAAGGTACGCAGACCAAGGCCCTCTCCTCCCCTAGCGGTGTTACTGCTGTGAAAGAGGCGACCGCCCTTACGGCCAGTGAGGGCAAGAAAACGCCAAGTTCGAAGCGACTCAAACGCGCTAACATTAAGGCGAAGCGTCGACTGGATGGTGCACCGGAGCCTGAAGGGCGTGTGCTCAAGAAGGCAAAAGGCATTAGACAGGCACAAGTTGCTGAGCCACAAGCTGGCCTCGCCGAAGGGGATGCGAATCCTTGGCAACTGGTCAGTAGGGTGCGGAAGTCAAACACCCCTCGACCTACGAAGAAGGTGAGAGACAGAGGCGAGGCCTTGTTGGTGAAAACCGACAAGGACAAATACGCCGATGTCCTGAGATCGCTGCGAGCGGCCGATAGCCTATCGGCCCTGGGCCAGGACGTGCGCAGCGTTAGACGTACCAAGAACGGTGAAATGATCTTGGTACTGAAGCGTGGCGCGCAATCCAGCGGGGTGGCTTACAAAAAGCTTGCCCAGGAGGTCTTGGGTGACGGCGCTCAAGTCAGGTCGTTGGGTGCGAAAGTGACCCTCCAGTGTAACCAGCTGGATGAGGTCACGACCGCGGAAGACGTCGTCTCTACCGTCAAAGAGCAGTGCGGCACAGAGGTTGAGCGGTCCTCTGTACGTCTAAGAGGGGGATTCTTTGGTACGCAGGTAGCCTGTCTCAGACTACCGGTGGCTGACGCCAAAAAGATCACTGAGAAAGGGAAGCTGAAGATCGGCTGGTCAGTATGCCCAGTAAGCGTGCTCCAGCCACCTTCAGTGGACAGGTGCTACTGGTGCCTTGAGTCCGGGCACAAGTCTTATGACTGCAAAGGCCCAGACCGAAGCAAGATGTGTCGTCGCTGCGGCGAGGAGGGACACAAGGCGCAGGAATGCGTCAAGGCACCTAGGTGCCTTATCTGCGCCAGTAAGAAGCAGGCCCGGAACCATGCTATGGGCTGGCCTGCGTGTCCCTTCGGAGAAGCCAATCGGAGAAAGCCGTGCAAGTAACACAGCTGAATCTGAATCACTGTGCACCTGCCCAGCAACTGCTGTGGCAGGCGGTCTCGGAGTCGAGGATCGATGTCGCCCTCCTGTCCGACCCGTACAACGTCCCTGCCGGCAATGGCAACTGGGTGGCGGACGGGTCTAGTTCGGCGGCAATCTGCACAACGGGAAGGTACCCCGTTCAAGAGGTTGTACACTCCTCCGCGGAGGGTGTCGCGATAGCCAAGATCAATGGGGTGTTCTATTGTAGCTGCCACGCCCCACCAAGGTGGCCAATAGAACAGTTCAACCAGATGATCGACAGGCTATCGGCCGACCTATTAGGTCGGAGCCCGTTCGTTATAGCGGGAGACTTTAATGCTTGGGCAGTGGAATGGGGCAGCCGCTGCACCAATCAGAGGGGACAAGCGTTACTCGAGGCACTTGCAAAACCCGACGCAGTGCTTGTCAATGACGGAGCCAGTACAGCAACAGTTCGCTAACTGGGCGCCTTTTAACTGGACTGTTTTTTAACTGGGCGTTCGCTAACTGGGCCAAAGCCCAGTTAAAAAGCAGTTATCCGTCAAAAAACAACAACAAATACTCGGTGACGAGGGGATTCTGAATGGTATATTCTTTAAGCTTCATGTAAAACACGATTACAACAATGCATCGCGAATTCCCTCGTCAACCTAGTTAAAAAGCGGCGTTCGGTAACTGGGCTGGTGTTTTAGCCCAGTTAGCGAACGATTGCTGTAGCACATTCCGTAGGAATGGGGCCGAGTCATGGATAGATGTAACGTTTGTCAGCCCCAGTCTGGTCTCGGACCTGGACTGGAGGGTAGACGAGGGCTACACCCATAGTGATCACCTAGCAATTCGCTTCAAGATCAACTATGGTGTGCAGCGTCCGAGGGCGGGTGATCCCTGTCAGGTCCGTGGGTGGAAGACCAATCACTTCGATAGCGAAGTTTTCACCGCGGCCCTGGGACTGGAGCCCAACACCGACAGTCTAAGCGGGGATGCGCTGGTAGCTGTCCTATCACGCGCGTGCGACGCTACTATGCCGAGGAAAGCCCTGCCAAGAAATGGCAGACGCCCGGTATACTGGTGGAGTGCCGAAATTGCAGGCCTACGATCAGCCTGCCTCAAGGCTAGACGTAGGACGCAACGAGCCCGCACCGAGGAAGAAAGAGCGGTCCGCCAGGAAGTGTTTCAAGCTGCGAGACTGGCCCTTAACAAGGCAATTAAGAGCAGCAAGAGAGCGTGCTTCGACAACCTGTGCGAGGGTGCCAATGCGAATCCGTGGGGTGACGCCTATAGGATCGTGATGGCCAAGACCAAAGGGGGCTCTTCACCCCCCGAACGGTCACCGGACCGGTTGGCGAGGATTATCGAAGTACTCTTCCCGTCCCGAGCCACAAGTCCCTGGCCTCCTCCTGCGCTGCAAGGCGCTGGGAGTGTGGCCGAAATGGTGGCTCTGGTAACGAACGAAGAGTTACTCGCAGTGGCTAACACCCTTGCGATGAACAAAGCACCAGGCCCCGATGGAGTTCCAAACAGTGCACTCAAGGCAGCGATCATAGCGAACCCGAACATGTTCAGGCTAGCTATGCAGAGATGCCTGGATGAGTGTTGTTTCCCTGAGAGATGAAAAAGGCAGAAGTTGGTACTGCTGCCGAAGGCCGGGAAGCCTCCGGGTGACCCATCGGCGTACAGACCAATTTGCTTGATCGACACGACGGGTAAACTGCTCGAGAGGATCATCCTCAACAGGCTCACCCCGTACGCAGAGGGTACGGATGGCCTGTCGAGTAACCAGTTTGGTTTTCGGAAGGGTAATCAGGATAGTGATGTCTAGGACCAATAGCACACCTCCTGAAAGATCCCCAGAGCTGTTAGCCAGTATAGTAGAGGGATTGTTTCCGACACATGAACCATTGGACTGGCCCGCTACACCATACGAGTCAGTCGACGTGGTACCGCTAGTGACTAACGAAGAGCTTATCGTAGCCGCAAGAAAACTTAAGCTCAATAAGGCGCCAGGCCCGGATGGTATTCCAAACCTGGCCCTTAAACACGCCATTCTTGCCAATCCAGATATGTTCAGGAGCTGCCTCCAGAGATGCATGGACGAAGGAAACTTCCCAGATCGATGGAAACGGCAGAAATTAGTGCTATTACCGAAGCCTGGCAAACAGCCGGGGTTCCTTCGGCATACAGACCAATTTGCCTACTCGACACAGCTGGAAAGCTGCTAGAGAGGGTCATTCTGAATAGATTGTCGGCTTATACAGAGTGTGCTGGTGGCTTATCTAGCAACCAGTATGGCTTCCGTAAGGGCCGTTCTACCATCGAAGCAATTCGAGCGGTAACTGATACGGCCAAGATAGCGAGAGGTTTAAACAGAAGAGGTATTAGGTACTGCGCGTTGATTACACTCGATGTAAAAAACGCGTTCAACAATGCTAGCTGGGCAGCAATTGCTGACTCCCTGCACCGATTGAGAGTTCCGGATTACCTGTGCAGGATACTGAAAAGCTATTTTCAGAATAGGGTGCTGTTATACGACACTGATGCTGGTCAAAGTCGATCGTAGTGTCCGCGGGTGTTCCACAGGGATCGATCCTCGGACCGGTTCTGTGGAATATTATGTACGATGGAGTATTACGCCTAAGTCTCCGGCCGGAGTGAAGATAGAAGGCTTCGCGGATGACGTAATGCTAGAAGTAGCAGGTGACACTCTCGACGAAGTTAGATTGAAGGCTTCATACGCGATTGGCAGAGTGGAGGAATGGCTCAACTCGAGACGGTTATCCCTTGCACACCACAAGACGGAAGTCGTGGTAGTGCATAACCGTCATGGGTTGCAACAGGCTAGGATAAGAGTAGGGACCTGCACAGTTAACTCCGTGAGGTCTCTCAAGCATCTGGGCGTGATGATCGATGATAAGCTCAATTTTACGAGCCACGTCGATTATGCATGTCAGCAGGCTTCATTGGCGATAAAATCTTTATCACGAATGATGTCCAACAGATCGGCGGTGCATAGTCAAGTGCGTAGGCTGATAGCTGGCGTAGCATTGTCTATCATCCGTTATGGCGTGCCGGCATGGGCCGTAGCACTAAAAGCCGAGTACAATGTAAAGAAATTGATCAGAGTACACCGGCTGATGTGCTTACGTGTCGCGAGCGCATATCGCACCATATCATATGAGGCGGTGTGCGTTATAGCTGGAATGATGCCGATCGACACACTCTTAGAGGAGGATGTGGAGTGCTACAACGAAAGGGACTCGGTGCAAGTGCGACGTGTCAAGAGAGCAGCTTCGTTGCTCAAATGGCAAAGAGCATGGGATACCGCAGTCAAAGGTCGTTGGACCCACAGACTGATTCCAGATGTGTCCAACTGGGTTGATAGGAATCATGGTCAAGTCAACTTCCACCTAACACAGGTGTTGTCTGAACATGGCTGCTTTAAGAAATTCCTACACAGGTTTGGCTTCGCAGATTCTGCGGAGTGTCCTGAATGTGTAGGTGAGGTAGAATCGGCAGAGCATGTGATGTTCGCATGTCCGCGATTCGAGGTAGAACGCAATACCATGCTGCTTATTAGTGGTATGGATACAACCCCGGACAACCTCGTCGAGAGGATGTGCCGGGAAGAAGCTATATGGAATGCGGTGAACACAGCATCTCAACAGATTATGTCGAAACTGCAGCGGTGGTGGCGTCTTGAACAAAACCAACGAGTGCAGTAAGGGCACCTGTGATGCAGTGAACACTTTGCTCACCCCGACAACCAACATGTCGCGGGTGGGCTGCGGGGACCTCAGTATGTAGATATAGAGGTCATTGCGGTTCACGCGCGGTGGTTGTTGTCGGGGTGCTCGTCTCCAACGTGAGATTATGATACGGACCGTTAGGTTACTATCATGGCTTGCGTTACGAAATTAATGTGTAATTTCAATTCAAAACATGGCTTAGAAGCAGAATGGCACTTTTTTGCAACATCGCACGGAAAAGGCCCTTGCGAAGCTATTGGTGGCTCTCTCAAACGAATGGCAAAACGAGCAAGTCTTGCCAAAGATTATGGAAATACTATTAAGACTCCTCGGGAGTGGTACGAATGAGCAGTTACACAATCAGACAAAAATATCTCTATAAATTACATTTCTGTTACATATCGAATGAGCAATACTCAATAATGGCAGAAGAGTTTGGTGAACTATTCAAAAAACCAAAAAACTATAACTGGTGCACAAAATTTTCATTATTTTATACCAATCGCTCATGGTTAAAAAACATTACAACTCAGATGAAGACCCAAATTTCTTCAAATTGTTCGAGTAAATTAACAAATTAATGAGCATTTTTTTTGCTAAACCAATTTTAATCTTTACATTCTTTGATTTATTTTCTCGGTGAACGAAACGCTCTTTTATGTTTCAGATTTTACAGTTCAGAGTCCATCAAACAAACAAAACAACACAATTTTGTAAATCTGGTCATTTGTGTGTAACATATAAGAAATCTTTGGGGGCAGCAGGGACTATGTCCAAGGGCCTGACGATCCCTCCTCAGGCCATCTGCGAGTTGTGGCGCCTGCCTAGGATGTGGTGGGGTTTGACAGTGGGCCCTGTTAAACCTCTATAAAAAGCTGCATGTATCCGCAAGTAGGCTCCGCCAAAGCGACCGTGTGCCGCTCAAAGCGCACAAGCCCAAGTCCTGGTGTTAGGTGGGACGCTAAACAGCCCTGACACGACGGCCCTCCGGCGAGACAGGAGGTTTGCGCAGGCCCAATAAGCCGCCTGGAAAACCAATAATTACGAACAATATAAGAGATAATGCGACTCGATATAATCGGCAAAGACCTAGGCGACGAATAAAGGATCACAAGGCACTGGCTAGATCGCTGCACTGGGTCATTACCAAGATTTGGGAGGAGGAAGTTTTGCCGCAGGAGTGGATGGAAGGTGTCGTGTGTCCCATCTACAAAAAGGGCGATAAGCTGGATTGTAGCAACTACCGCGCAATCACATTGCTGAACGCCGCCTACAAGGTACTCTCCCAAATTTTATGCCGTCGACTAGCACCAACTGGAAAATAGACCTTGTCGCTCTCGGGCAGCAGGGAGTTATGGGGCTTGCCTAGGATGTGGTGGGGTTTGACAGTGGGCCCTGTTAAATTCCTATAAAAAGCCGCATGTATCCGCAAGTAGGCCCCACCAAAGCGACCGTGTGCCGCTCAAAGCACACAAGCCCAAGACCTGGTGTCAGGTGGGACGCTAAACAGCCCTGACACGACAGCCCTCAGACGAGACAGGAGGTTTGCGCAGGCCCAATAAGCCGCCTTTAAAAACAACTATTACGAACGACATAGAAGATAATACGACTCGATACAATCGGCAACGACCTAGGCGACGAATAAAGGATCACGATTGGAAGCTTGGAACATGGAACTGCAAGTCGCTAGGCTTCGCAGGTTGCGATAGGATAATCTACGATGAATTACATCCCCGCAACTTCGATGTCGTAGCGCTGCAGGAAATCTGCTGGACAGGACAGAAAGTGTGGAAAAGCGGGCATCGAGCGGCTACCTTCTACCAAAGCTGTGGCACCACCAACGAGCTGGGAACCGGCTTCATAGTGCTGGGAAAGATGCGCCAACGCGTGATTAGGTGGCAGCCAATCAACGCAAGGATGTGCAAGCTGAGGATAAAGGCCATTTCTTCAACTATAGCATCATCAACGTGCACTGCCCACACGAAGGGAGATCCGACGACGAGAAAGAAGCGTTCTATGCGCAGCTGGAGCAGACATACGATGGATGCCCACTGCGGGACGTCAAAATCGTCATCGGTGACATGAACGCTCAGGTAGGAAGGGAGGAAATGTATAGACCGGTCATCGGACCGGATAGTCTGCATACCGTATCGAACGACAACGGCCAACGATGCATAAACTTTGCAGCCTCCCGCGGAATGGTTGTCCGAAGCACTTTCTTCCCCCGTAAGAATATCCACAAAACCACATGGAAATCACCTAATCAAGTAACGGAAAACCAAATCGACCACGTTCTAATCGACGGTAAATTCTTCTCCGACATCACGAACGTACGCACTTACCGCAGTGCGAATATTGAATCCGACCACTACCTCGTCGCAATATGTCTGCGCTCAAAACTCTCGACGGTGTTCAACACGCGTCAGAGTCGTCCGCCGCGGCTTAACATTGGGCGGCTACAAGACGGTAGACTAGCCCAAGACTACGCGCAGCAGCTGGAAGTGGCACTCCCAACGGAAGAGCAGCTAGGCGCAGCATCTCTTGAAGATGGCTGGAGAGATATTCGATCCGCCATTGGAAGCACCGCAACCGCTGCACTAGGCACAGTGGCTCCGGATCAGAAGAAACGACTGGTATGACGGCGAATGTGAGCAGTTAGTTGAGGAGAAGAATGCAGCATGGGAGAGATTGCTGCAACACCGCACGAGGGCGAACGAGGTACGATACAAACGGGCGCGGAACAGACAAAACTCGATTTTTCGGAAGAAAAAGCCAGCAGGAAGATCGAGACCGTGAAGAGACGGAGGGACTGTACCGCGCTAATAACGCACGAAAGTTCTATGAGAAGTTGAACCGTTCACGTAAGGGCCACGTGCCACAGCCCGATATGTGTAAGGACATAAACGGGAACCTTCTTACGAACGAGCGTGAGGTGATCCAAAGGTGGCGGCAGCACTACGAAGAGCACCTGAATGGCGATATGGCAGACAACGGTGGCGGTATGGTAATGAACCTAGGAGCACGCGCGCAGGACATGCGACTTCCGGCTCCGAATCTCCAGGAAATCCAGGAGGAGATCGGCCGGCTGAAAAACAACAAAGCCCCTGGAGTTGACCAACTACCAGGAGAGCTGTTTAAACACGGTGGTGAAGCACTGGCTAGAGCGCTGCATTGGGTGATTACCAAGGTTTGGGAGGATGAGGTTCTGCCGCAGGAGTGGATGGAAGGTGTCGTGTGTCCCATCTACAAAAAGGGCGATAAGCTGGATTGTAGCAACTACCGCGCAATCACATTGCTGAACGCCGCCTACAAGGTACTCTCCCAAATTTTATGCCGTCGACTAACACCAATTGTAAGAGAGTTCGTGGGGCAGTACCAGGCGGGTTTTATGGGTGAACGCTCTACCACAGACCAGGTGTTCGCCATACGTCAGGTATTGCAGAAATGCCGCGAATACAACGTGCCCACACATCATCTATCTCACTGGTGACCGCCGATAACGATACCAGCAGAGAAATTCAGAGGCGCATAGTGGCTGGAAATCGTACGTACTTTGGACTCCGCAAGACGCTCCGATCGAATAGAGTTCACCGCCGTACCAAACTGACTATCTACAAAACGCTTATAAGACCGGTAGTTCTCTACGGACACGAGACCTGGACGATGCTCGTGGAGGACCAACGCGCACTGGGAGTTTTCGAAAGGAAAGTGTTGCGTACCATCTATGGTGGGTTGCAGATGGCGGACGGTACGTGGAGAAGGCGAATGAACCACGAGTTCCATCAGCTGTTGGGAGAACCATCCATCGTTCACACCGCGAAAATCGGAAGACTGCGGTGGGCCGGGCACGTAGCCAGAATGTCGGACAGTAATCCGGTGAAAATGGTTCTCGACAACGATCCGACGGGAACAAGAAGGCGAGGTGCACAGCGGGCAAGGTGGATCGATCAGGTGGAGGACGACTTGCCACGACAGGCCACTCCGGCCTTAGTCTGATGATAAATAAATAAATATAAGAAATCTAGGAAAATATACGCCCTTTTCAAATGTTGGTCCACATTAATGTTAGAAATTGCTTCCCAAACGAATTTTTAAACGTCCAAAATATGTCGTTGGTTGATGATAGGCTGCTGAACCTATATTTGGCGCTGTATGCATAAAACACGCTGAGAAATTTTCACTCAATATCGACATGAAAAAAGTTTTTGTTAGAAAAACTTTTTTTCCTTAAATATGTCACAGGAACATTATTCCCAGAAAAGTTAGATAATTGAAATATCTATCTGCTGAAAGAATTTCATCGATTTCTGAGATGAGGTTTTTTTTGTAATATCGATTTTAATTTTTAAAACTAATTTTTTTCAGTGTAGAAATCGGTTTTTTATTTTTTTGAATATTTTTCCAAAAAGCTTCAGGGAATTACACGACAGTCCGCCATACAACACTTTTTTGTAACTCTTGTCATTTTAAAGTTACATCGATTTTTTAAAAATCAATAAAAAAAATTAGGCCCTCATCGAATGTTACTCTTGACAATTTTTGAAAAACTAAGTATGCAGAGTGGCTTAAAAATACCATATCTTTATGCCCACCAAGTTTCATTCGATTCTGAGATGGTGCTGCCAACCGCTGGTCGAGTTGGCGCGAAATTCGTCTATCAAAGATGACCCAGCCGAGGGCTGCAAATCTCTATAATAAAGACAAACAAAAGATATTTTAGTTATAGATAAAGATTGTCGCTTCGGTTCCCTTTGTTCTGCTGTCCGAAACATGTGTGGTACACACCTGTCAAATCGTATGGATTTTCCTTCTTTGACATTTAGCTCCCCTATCCTCGCCAGCAAAAGATGTTCCGGACAGCGACGACAGCGACAATCTTTATCTAGTAACTAAAATATCTTTTAGACAAACAGTAATTGAATGATAGAATGAATTGAATTTAACCATTTTATCTTTATTTCAGTAGTGTTATTGAACTTATTGAATAAATCTACCCGGATTTTGAAAAAACAAAAACATGATAATAAACTTAATATTACATTCAGACTGAATTTTATTCAAATTTTCGGCAAGATAGCTTCATTACAATGTAGAAGCCTGCCGTCTTTTTAGTCTCTGGGCTTGTTATTGGATTGTTTTGATGAAATATCAACTGTCGATATTTTAATTCGAATATATTATAATATAATACAATATAATATAATATAATATAATATAATATAATATAATATAATATAATATAATATAATATAATATAATATAATATAATATAATATAATATAATATAATATAATATAATATAATATAATATAATATAATATAATATAATATAATATAATATAATATAATATAATATAATATAATATAATATAATATAATATAATATAATATAATATAATATAATATAATATAATATAATATAATATAATATAATATAATATAATATAATATAATATAATATAATATAATATAATATAATATAATATAATATAATATAATATAATATAATATAATATAATATAATATAATATAATATAATATAATATAATACAATCAGGGAATGTAAAATAATAACATTGCAAATGACAACAACATTGTCCTCTCTTGTAAATGTTGGGACAAACTCAAGTCGCAATAAGCGTTTGTCCCAAACAGCAACAGAATAGGACAATGATCACCAGCAGCGCATTAAGAGAAAAAGTCGATTTTCGATGATGTTTTTGGTTAATTAAGTATCAGTTATCAATGTTTAGACATAAACTTAACCATCTGTTGACATGATTTGTGTTTTACTTCAGAAATAAACAAGTTGTGATAGTTAGAGTGAGTTAGAAAAGTTCACAATTACCTCTCCATGTTTGTTGCAGATAAAATGGAAAGCAACATTGTCTTTATCCTCTGCAGATGATGTAGACATTGAACTCAAAATTGATGCTGATTTAGAACGCAGATTGATGAGCGCTTAGTTGACCCAAAACTCGTTGGGATGTGTATACATCGCACTCCCAGATAAATAACCCAATCAATTGCTATACAATTATTGCCAATTGCCTTCTGAATCGTTCCATGAAAAGAGTATGCTGGTCTGCCATACCTACACACACCACCACGCTTCAGTTGTAAACTCATGGCAACTGCCGTGCCGCTCGCATTGCTATCGCTTGAAAAGGGGAAATCGACCAAACCAATACTAAACCAGGCAACGCCGACTGCTGCTGGCAACTACGGTCGCGTCTTCTCTCTACCTACCAAACAACGCATAGAGTTCGGTTGTCGGGCGAGCATCAATTTAGTTGACTCACAAACAACAAGCCAAGTACAGTTGCCGGCCGGCGGTGTTTGCCCTCCGATCGTTCGATGGAAATTGAGTCGAATTAAAGTTTCGTGATTAGTTTAACGGTGAAAAGATGTCCGTGGTGGAACAGCAGGAGAACGTTCGATTTGCTCGAACGGTTAGAAGATATCCTTGCCTGTACGATTATACCAATACCGGTTATTCGAGCAGGACAGAAACGGAGATTGCATGGAGAGAAATATCAGCTGATTTCAACGCACCAGGTGAGGAAGCTGTGGCTCACAGCGATTCTTATTACTTTTCTATAGGGGCAAATTGAACCGCATCATTAATCACAGCAGATTGATCTAAAGGTAGCCTAACGATATACAGTAGCTGCATGATTTTACATCGATTATGTGCTTCAAATTGTTGTTAAAAAATATTAAAAAATTAAATGAAAAATACTTTTTTCATAAACTTCACAAGACTGGAAGCTAATTTATTATGTTTCGCTTGAAGAAGATGCACAAAACGCAGCTTCTTCAACTAGAAAAAGCTTAGGGCAAATAAATAATACTGCTTTAACTTGCGATTAATGATATGTAGATCCATATGAAAAAATATGTAAAATCCTTTTTTTTTGTAATTTTCAGTTAAAGACTGTAAACTTAGATGGAAGAATATTCGCACCGTGTTCCGAAGACACTTGTTCGGGAGTGTAGGTCCCGCCCCCAAAAAAGAATATTATCTGAGCGAAGAGTTGCAGTTTCTGTTGCCATTATTGAGGCTACCAAAGAAGCATCAAGATGGTACAATCGAACTGGAAGATGACGAGCAGGATATAGCCGTAATGATGGAGATGGAACCGACTGATACGGAATCCGATGATCCATCAGCGTCTCGAACGCCATCGGAGCCACAGGTTCTGATTGAAAGCTATCAAGAACCACAGACTGATCCACAAGAGCAACAGATGCGTACCGATTTTATCCGGAGACGTAAACCACGGGAAACTGCCACTGAAGTCGTAAAATCCAACTATAATCACAATAGAGCTTCGACAGCGGAAGCTGAATATGGGGGTTACGTGTACGATGATTTGGCCATGAAATCAGATGAGTTGTTTCTGCTCAGTTTGAAAGACGACATGCGGCGGATGAATCCGATTCAAAAACGCAAGTTTAAACGAAGAATTTTCGACATTATTGACGAGACAATGGAAAGTGATAACCAACAGTCTGTTTATCAGGAACCTGAAGAATCTACCGAACAGCTCTCGCTACATGAAGAGGTGAAGATCGAAAATGAAACCTATGAATAGACTGAATCTTTTACAGAGGAAAATTTATCTATTAACGTAAAATAAAGAATACACTCGTGTGTGTGTAATCTATATATGTATTGACAACCACCTTTTTCACAAATAGATAGGTATAACTCGGTGCTGTTATGAAATGTATCCCGGCATAGGAACAATAAGGGATGATCCATTAAATACGATCCCCCTCCCTCACCACTATATCCTACTTTTTGTGTGAAACATCAGATTTTTTTGTATAGATTGTCACGATTTGGGCATACCACCCCCCTCCCCTAAGCGTTACGTAATTTAATATAAATAAATTTAATAAAAATTTAAAATGGATTTGGATTGAATTTGGACTGAATTTTTATTGTATTCGGGGTTTGTTTAGATTTCAATTGGATTGTGATTGGATTTGATTTGATTTACATTTTAGAAGCCTTAGCCGTTCGGTAAGACGCGCAGCTACAAAGCAAAACCACGCTGAGGGTGGCTGGGTTCGATTCCCGGTGCCGGTCTACGCAATTTTCGGATTGGAAATTGTCTCGACTTCCCTGGGCATAAAAGTATCATCGTGCTAGCCTCATGATATACGAATGCAAAAATGGTAACCTGGCTTTGAAACCTCGCAGTTAATAACTGTGGAAGTGCTTGATGAACAAGCTGCGAGGCGGCTCTGTCCCAGTGTGGGGATGTAATGCCAATAAGAAGAAGAAGAAGTATTGAATTTTGATTGAATTTGATCTGGACTTGGATTCAATTTGGATTTGGAAAACAATTGGATTTGGATTGGATGATTGGATTTGGATTGTAATTGGATTGGGTTTGAATTGAATATGAATTGGATGATTAGATTTGGATTGAATGATTGGATTTGGTTTTGATTTGGATTGGATTGGATTGGATTTTTATTGGATTGGATTGGATTTGGATTGGTTTTTGATTGGATTTGGATTGGATTGGATTTGGATTGGTTTTTGATTGGTTTTTGATTGGATTTTGATTGGATTTGGATTGGATTTGGATTGGATTTGGATTGGATTTGGATTGGATTTGGATTTGGATTGGATTTGGATTGGAATTGGGTTGGATTTGGATTCGATTTGGATTCGATTTGGATTGGATTTGGATTGAATTTGAATTGGATTTGGATTGGATTTGGATTGGATTTGGATTGGATTTGGATCGATTGATCGGATTGACTGGATCTGGACTGATTGGATTCGGACTGACCTGGACCGATCTGGACTGACCTGGACTGGATCTTGGACTGGATCTGACTGGATTTGGACTGATCTGACTGATCTGACTGGATCCTGATTGACTTGACTGACCTGGACTGATTGGACCTGACTGATCTGGACTTGACCTGACCGATCTGGACTGGATCTGGACTGGACTGGACTTGATCGACTGGATCTGACTGACTGGATCGATCTGACTTGACCTGGACTGGATCTGGACCGATTTGGACTGGATCTGACCGACCTGGACTGGATCTGGACTGGATCTGGACTGATCTGGATCGACCTGGACTGGATCTGGATTGGATCTGACTGGATCTTGACTGGATCTGGACTGACTGGACTGGATCTGACTGGATTTGACTGACTTGGACTGGGACGATCGACTGGACCTGGACTGACCTGGACTGGATCTGGACTGGACTGACTGATCTGGACCGATCTGGATCCGATCTGGATCCGATCTGGACTGACTCTGGACCGATTTGACCGACTTGGATCTGGACTGACTTGGAATTGACTGGACTGACTTGATCGACTGATCTTAGACTGGACTTGGACTGACCTGGACCGACTGATCTGACCGACTGGACCTGGGACCGACTGGATCTGGACTTGATTTGGACTGGATCTGGACTGGATCTGATCGGATCGACCTGGATCTGACTTGACTGGACTGACTGGATCGACTGGACCTTGGATCTGATCTGGATCCGACTGGACTGGATCTGGACTGACTGGGACTGACTGGATTGGACTGACTGGATCTGGATCCGATCTGGATCCGACCTGACTGGACTGGACTGGACTGACCGGATCGATCTGACTGGATCTGGACTGACCTGACTGATCTGACTGGACTTGGACTGGACCTGGACTGGATCGATCGGACTAGATCTGGACCGGATCTGGACGGATCGACAGATCTGGACAGGACCTGGACTAGATTTGACCGGATCTGGACTGGATTTGACCTGACTGGACTCTGGAATTTGATCTGGATCCGATTTGGATCTGACTCGGATCTCGACTTGGACCGATCCTGGACTGATCGACTGACTGGACTGGATCTGACTGGATCGACCTTGACCGGATCTGGACTGACCTGACTGACTGGACTGATTTGGACTGACTTGGACTGGACTTGACTGACCTGGATTGATCTGACTGGATCTGGACTGGATCTGGACTGGATCTGGACCGATTGACCTGACTGACTTGGACTGGATCTGACCTGGACTGGATCTGGACTGGACTTGACTGATCTGACTGGATCTGGATCTGACTGACTGGATCTGACTGGATCGGACTGGATCTGGACTGACCTGACTGACTTGACTGATGGACTGGATCGGAACCGATCTGGACTGGATCTGGACTGACCTGGACTGACCTTGGACTGGATCAGACTCGACCTGACTGGACTTGGACTGACCTGACCGGATCTGGACTGGACCGGACTGGATCTGGACCTGGACTGACTGGATCTGGACTGACCTGGACTGGATCTGGACTGACCTGACTGGACCTGACCTGACTGGATCTGGACTGGATCTGACTGACTTGGACTGGACCTGGACTGGATCTGACTGGACTCTGGACTGACCTGACTGGATCTGGACTGATTTGGACCGAATTGACTGATTTGACTGACTGGATTTGACTGGATCTTGACTGGATCGACTGATCTGGACTGGATCTGGATTGACCTGGACTGACTTGGACTGGATCTGGACTGGATCTGACTGATCTGACTGGACTGACTGACCGGATCTGGACTGGATCTGGATCGATCTGGACTGGATCTGGACTGGATCTGGACTGACTTGACTGGACTGGATCTGACTGACTGGACTGGATCGACCTGGACTGGATCTGGACTGGATCTGGACTGGACCTGATTTGACCTGACTGGATCTTGGACTGACCTGACTGGATCTGGACTGGACCTGGACTGGATCTGGACTGAATCTGACTGGATCTGGACTGATCTGGACTGACCTGACTGGATTTGGACTGACCTGACTGGATCTGGACTGACCTGGACTGGATCTGGACTGGACTTGGACTGGATCTGGACTGACTTGGACTGGATCTTGGACTGATCTGACTGATCTGGACTGGATCGACTGACTTGGACTGACCTGGACTTTGGATCTGGACTGACTGACCTGACCGATTGGACTGGATTTGACTGGATTTGACTGATTTGGACTGACTTGACTGGATCGACTGATCTGGACTGATCTTGACTGGACTTGACTGGATCTGGATCGATCTGGACTGATTCTGACTGGACCTGGGACTGGACTCGGACATGGACTGGATTCTGACTGGATCCTGGACTGGATCTGGACTGACTGGACTGGATTTGACTGGATCGATCTGACTGACTCCTGACTGGATCTGGATCTGGACCATTGGACTTCTGGACTTGACTTGACTGATCTGGACCGACTGACTGAACCTGACCTTTTGACTTGGACTGGATCTGGACTGACTTGACTGGATCTTGACTGGATCTGACTGGATTGACTGACTTGATCTGGACTTGGATTGACTGATCTGGACTGGATCTGGACTGACTTAGACTGATCTGGACTGGATTTGACTGGATCTGGACTGGATCTGGACTGGATTCCTGACTGACTTGACCGGATCTGGATTAGATTTGGATTGAATCTGGATCTGGAAACGGATTTGAACTGGACCTGGACTGACTGAGACTGATCTGACTGGATCTGACTGATCTGACTTTACTGGATCAGGACTTTGACTGGATCTTGACCTGAACTGACCTGGCTCTGGATCTGGAAACGACTTTGGACCGGATCTGAACTGGATCTGGACTGAACCTGGACTGGATATGGACTGGATATGGACTGGCTTGGACTGATCTGGACTGACTTGACTGATCTGGACTGATCTGGACCGGACCTGGACTCAGGTACTGGATCTGGCCTGGACTCTGGACTGGATCTGGACCGAATTGGACTTTGACTGGATCTGGCCTGGAACTGGTCTTGACTGGACTGGATCTGGACTGAACCTGACTGATCTGGACTGGATCTGGACTGGACTTGACTGACCTGGACTGAACCTGGACTGACTCCAGACTGGACCTGAACCGATCTGACTGATCTGGACTTGATCTGGACTGATCTGGACCGGACCTGACTGGATCTGGCCTGGATCTGGTACTGGATCTGGACTGATCTGACCTGGACTGGATCTGGACTGACTTGCCTGACCTGGACTGGATCTGGACTAGATCTGGATCAAACCTGGACTGCACCTGGAACGGATCTGGACTGATCTGGAACGGACTGGATCTGGACTGGATCTGACCTTGGACTGGATCTGGACCGATCTGGACTGGACTGACTTTGATCTGACTGGACCTGGACTGGATCTGGACTGGACCTGACTGGATCGGTACTGGATCTGGACTGGACCTGACTGGATCTGGACTCTGACCTGGACTGGATCTGGACTGGACCTGGATCAGGCCTGACTGGACCTGGACTGGATCTGGACGTGACTGGATCTGGCCTGACCTGGACTGACCTGGCTCTGGATCTGGACTGAACCTGACTGACTGGACTGACTGACTCGACTAGATCTGATCAAACCTCGACTGGATCTGGAAACGGATCTGGACTGGATCTGGACTGACCTGACCGATCTGGACCGGATCTGGACTGACCTGACTGATCTGGATCGACCTGACCGACCTGGACTGACTCTGACTCAGATCTGGACTGGATCTGGAACGGATCTGGACTGGATCTGGACTGGATCTGGACTGACTCCAGAACGGATCGACCTGGACTGCATCTCACCGGATCTGGACTGATCTGGACTGATCGGATCTGGACTGACCTGACTGGATCTGGACTGGATCTGACTGGATCTGGACTGGATCTGGATCGACCTGGACTGGATCTGGACTGACCTGACTGATCTGGACTGATTGACTGATCTGGACTGGATCTGGACTGACTGGACTGGATCTGGACTGACCTGACTGGATCTGACTGGATCTGGACTGACTTGGACTGGATCTGGACTGGATCTGGACTGATCGGATTGACTTGGACTGGACTGACTTGGACTGATCTGGATCGATCTGGACTGGACCTGGACTGGACCTGACTGACCTGGACTGGATCTGACTGACCTGATCTGGACTGACCTGGACTGACCTTGGACTGGATCTGGACTGACCTGGACTGGATCTTGGACTGGATCTGGACTGACCTGGACTGACCTGACTGGATCTGGACTGACCTGACTGACTTGGACTGGATCTGGACTCGACTTGATCTGGACTGGACTTGACCTGGATCTGACTGACCCTGGATCTGGACTGACCTTGATCTGGACTTGATCTGGACTGATCTGACCGACCTGGACTGGACCTGACCGATCTCGACTGACCTGGATTGACCTGACCGGATTGACTGGATCTGACCTGGATCGATTTGGACTGGATCCTTGACCGACTTGACCTGGACTGGATCTTGACCGATCTGGACTGGATCTGGGGCCGACTTGATCGACTGACCTGGACTGGATCGACTGGACTGTACTTGGACTGACTGGATCTGACTGATCTGGACTGACCTTGACTGATCTGGACTGACTTGGACTGACTGGATCTGGACTGGATCTGGACTGAATTAGGACTGGACCTGGACTGGATCTGGACCTGACTTGGTACTGATCTGTACTGGATCTGGATCTGGACTGACCTGGACTGATCTGGGGTTGATTTGGGTTGATTGGATTTGGACTGATTTGGATTGTATTTGGATCTGATTGGATTTGATTGGTTTGGACTGGATTTTGATTGGATTTGGATTGATTTGGATTGATTTGGATTGATTTGGATTGAATTAGGATTGATTTGGACTGGTTTGGATCGGTTTGGATTGGATTTGGTTTGGATTTGGATTGGTTGGATCGGTTTGGATTGGATTTGGATTGATTTGGATTGACCGACTGGTTTGGATTGATTTGGACTGATTTGGACTGGATTTGGATTGGATTTGGACTGGATTGGACTGGTTTGACTGGATTTGATTGGATTTGGATTGGATTTGGATTGATCGATTGGTTTGATCTGACTGGATTGGTTTGGATTGGATTTGGATTGGATTTGGATTGGATTTGGATTGGATTTGGATTGGATTTGGATTGGATTTGGATTGGATTTGGATTGGATTTGGATTGGATTTGGATTGGATTTGGATTGGATTTGGATTGGATTTGGATTTGATGTGGATTTGATTTGGATTGGATTTAGATTGGATTTGGATTGGATTTGGCTTTGGATTGGATTTGTATTGGATTTGTATTGGATTTGGATTTGGATTGGATTTGGATTTGGTTTGGATTTGGAATGGATTTGGATTGGATTTGGATTAGATCTGGATTAAATTTGGATTGGATTTGGAATGGATTTGGATTGGATTTGGAATGGATTGGATTTGGATTGCATTTGCTTTGGATTTGGATTGGATTTGGATTGGATTTTAATTGGATTTGGATTGGATTTGGATTGGATTTGGATTGGATTTGGATTGGATTTGGATTGGATTTGGATTGGATTTGGATTGGATTTGGATTGGATTTGGATTGGATTTGGATTGGATTTGGATTGGATTTGGATTGGATTTGGATTGGATTTTGATTGGATTTGAATTGGATTTGGATTGGATTTGGATTGGATTTGGATTTGGATTGGATTTGGATTTGGATTTGGATTGGATTTGGTTTGGATTGGATTTGGATTGGATTTGGAATAGATTTGGATAAGATTAGGATTAAATTTGGATTGGATTTGGAATGGATTTGGATTGGATTTAGATTGGATTTGGATTGGATTTGGCTTGGATTTGGATTGGATTTGGATTGGAATTGGATTGGATCTGCATGGAATTTTATTTGGATTTGTATTGGTGGTAAGAACATTGATTTAAGTTTTAGTAAATGGGTTGGAATTCATAAACTTCTTAATTAATAAACAAAGGCTCACATTATCTTGCTTCCTCGGTCATTGATAAAGTCAGGACGCAGTCAAAATAATTGAGCAGAAAAGTGTCCGTAGAATGTTATACATTATTTAGAATTTTATTGGATTCGTAAATGATCTTATGATTAGTTATCAAAAACTCATCGGTAAAACCTAAGTTTTAGCCAAATTCTATATGATTTCATAAATTCGTTTTAACATATTATTTGCTGTGCGAATGCAAATTAAAACACGTAAATCCTGAAAACAGATAAGCTCTAATTTTCTAGAAATTTTTCAAGTCAGTATAGGTTAGCTCCTACGACAAGAAAATCTTACATCCGCTGGTTGGGTGTAGGAATTCAAAATTGCAGTAAAACTTTACCCCAGGATCAGCAATCGAACCCTGGTAGTTAATTGAATCGTTGTCGGGTGGATTCAATTTGCAAATAAAAACTAATTTTACACCCACTGAGTTAACAGTTGAAAGAGGCTCCTCCTATATTTCGCATCTTATGCCGACGATCATTATCGCCCCCACAAGATATGATTATAAGTCGTGATTAAATTTTAATAATCACATTAAACTTCAAATTTAACGGCAGAAAAAAAGTTAATTTGTACACAAACCCTTACCATAGCGGTATCCATACCATCAGCACACCATAAAGAAGCTTCAAGGCACGGCACGGACATGACTGTATGAGTTGGCACGCACGCGCCGTTTGTCCCCAGATTTTTTCTTGCCTCCCACACACTCCTCTGACTTTTCTTTCACCCGACACGGGCGACAAGGTTCATCTTCTTCTTTTCCCTGGGCGATGGGATTCTTCTTCCGTGACGTGACTTTAAATAATAATGGCCTGCATTTCAATTTTCCATTCTGCCACCACCCAGCTTATATGATGGTGAGCTCCAACCTCTCGCCATCCAATTGGGCATATGGAAAATCAGCACCCCGTTTATGTTGACGTCGATTCGATGCCAAGTTTAAATTTCCGTCGGCGAGCAGAGGGACTTTGCAGCAGGTGAAAGGCGACTTCTAAGTTTGCGGAAGGTAAAATACGATGCCAAAGCTTATTATCCCAAGGACCGGTATTAAGTGCCGTTGCAGAAGGTTTTGAGAAAAAGTTTCCAAGACAACAGCCATTTATGGGATTCATTGCAAAATAATTGAATCACATTTTAAATAACTTAGGCCTCTATTTAGTAACCTAGCCTTAGAATCCTAAAATCTGAGACAGTCTAAATTATTCATTAGCCACTTCCACGAAGATTTATAAGTTTTTCGGGCTCGGTAATGTAATCCCATTTCTTCGGTTGTTTGAGGTACGTGCTACAAAACTATGCCTCACATCATGTAGGTTGGGTGTTTAAAGTATTGAAACTACAAGTGCTAAACAACACAGCTAGTAATAAAAAAAAATTTGAAAAACACGAGTTAGCGAGACAAAAAGCAATTGAGAACTACCAAGTAATAAGGTCTTCATTATTACTTCAAATAGTTTGGTATCAAATTAAGCTGCTTTCATATGCAGAGGAATATGTGGAGTTGCGTGAACTGAATTGAGCTTTGAGTAAGTTCCAGCTTCCTTATTGAAATTATCTTTTGAGCTCTTTTCAAAAATTAGTTTTGAAATTGTAAAGTATGCAACCCTACAATATTTGACAAATAAAGAAAAAATAGTGAGCCAAAAAAATGACAGACTAAATTTACTGCTTCGGAATATGACGGAACTTGGCAGCACGAGATGATCGTATGATCCTTTGACGCATGATTTTCATCATAGTGACCAAAATATCCGATAACGTCACTACAATAATGTAGCAATATGTGGATGAACCCGCTTTGGACTTAAAATTTCAAATATAAAGAATTTAAAAAATATATGCAAGAAATATTTAACCATATTCAAGTTGCTTTCAGTAGAAATAAAATAAATAGCCAATATTATCGAATTTTCTACCATATTGTATTTCAGTAGATGTTACTGAGCTTGTGCTTGTTGAAACTGAATTTAAAATCCACAAATGTAATCAAATGGGCGATATTGATTTTGACATTGAATTTTAAAACGACAATTTTCCGCCATAATCGAATAAATAAGGTTCAGACGATACGGAATGACTTGCCGAAAGATTGTATTCTTTTCTAAACACATCAGTAGACCCAAATGGTTTATTACAGCGATAAAACGGTGTTTCTATAATCAAGGTCTAAATATAAATTGGTATTTGCCTCAAAACCTGTTTAAAATGTAGAAAATAATAGAAAGCTATAAATCAATAATTTAAATTATTTACAAATATACATTTAAACTAAAAAAAACATGAATGTCATATCCATCAATTTTACATCTTTCCTTCATTTCTGTTGACTCACTAATTCTGGTGATGTTATCGCAGCTTCGGGTGGGAGCTGCGTCATTATATGTCAGACCACCAGCGCCCATTCGTCCCCAGCAGTGCCTTGGCCACAATATGGGGGCTTACAACGCACAGGGGACAGTGTTCTGCTAATGCTTTGGCTCCATATCGCAGTCAAGTCATGAGAGACGGATGACGGCGGGCATAATCTACTTACCACACACAAGGTGCGGTGTGCGGAGTGTATACTAAAGCATTTTATTCGTATGCTAGCCGAACGGCATGTAGAAGAAATGACTCAACGGTAGATCGGCGGCGACTTTCAGTGACGACAGTAGGCAAAAGCTTTATACAAAACGGAAGGTGGAGTAATGCACGATGATTCGTCGCTCTGAAGAGGAAAGTCTATTGCTTCAATCGTAAATATTTGTTATCATTCGACAAACTAGATCGTACCTTAATATGCTATGAAAAGCCAGTTTTCCTTTCAACTTGAATGAAAGCTTTCTAAACTTTTTGCTTCATATTCCAAGCACTGGCGTAAGAAAATTATTTTGAGCTTTTTAGTGGAATGTTTTCACCTGTCATAAGACGAGTTTGAACAATCCCATTGAATTCCACCACTTAATTGTATCCTGACAGATACGTATTTCGACCTCAACAGTAAGGCCGTCTTCAGTGTCTTGTACTTGACTCGACTTGAAGAAAATGATCGCAGCTTACACTATTTATACTATGCGTAGGTATAATAATTTATCTAGGTACTTATCTTACTACGGTGCTTATTTCTACTCGCTTGATGCGCTTAATGCTTAGGTATAAACTTGAAGAGCCAAGAGCTACCATTTCCTTGATCTTTATTCAACAACCGCGTTTGTACCTGTCGGTAGATTTCCAAGCTCTCAGCAACATCAAGTTTCCACGGAGAAGAGACATTTCTTAAAATTTTAATGTTTGATGTCGTAATTGAATGATTTTCCTGATATACATGTTCAGCTACCTTAGACCTAAACTCATAATTTAATCCCTATCAGTTTCCCTCTTAGCCTTACTTACTTCTGTAATATGTTCTTTGAACCTTACATCTAACGATCTTTTTGTTTGACCTACATATACTTTATCACACTGTGAACAATTAATTTGATAAACCCCGGCCTTATTTAACATTTCTACTCTATCCTTTGTGGAGCCCAACAGTGTCTTCAGTTGATTGCTTCTGCTGGAGAATACTAAATCGATGCCGAATTTCCTCAGTCGATGGCGTAGCTGGTAGCTGGCGTTTTGATTCCCTAAAACTAAAACTTTTTTTTCAGATTCTTTGAACGAAGGATCAAGATTCTTCGGAAAGAATTACTCGAATATAGTTGAAATGGCTACCTGAAAGCAAGTGTTTGCAACATGAGTCATGATCGAGATTTGAGTCAAGACGATATCTCTGCTATCTAGATGGACCAAATTGTACCATCAAAACACATTCATTTTAACTTGTATTGTAAAATCATGAAGTTTGACTCGTCGCAATCCAGATTTCAGAATTGATCAAAAAGTGACTACTACCCCCAGGATACAACCCTAGTAACATTTTGGTTTTATGTTGGTTTTATTCCACTCTTGTAGAGTAAATTATTGTCTTCGAGAGCGTTATAAAACTTAAAATGTTACTTGGGAAGGGTTCCAGGGTGTTCCGAAATACCAAATACGCTCAGAATACATTCCAGTGAACTTGTTATGCAAAATCATAAAGTTTTACAAGTCGGAAGTCGTGTTTCCGGCTCGATCAAGAAATGACCATTTTTTCGGGACGGGAGGTTATCCAAGTACTCCCATCAATATCTCCGGAGCCATGCTCTTTTTCAAATCGATGACCAATGTCCATAAAACTATGGGAATTTTGTGATCATTTGCAGAAAACAGAAGCAAGTTTCGATGCAATACGGTTAAGAACCATTTTTCAGATTTTTCAGAAATCTCTCCAAATTTATTTAATTCAAATAAAGGGATTTTTAGCGTTTTTGACAAATTATCATACAGATTTTGTATCAGTATACAGTTTGTGAGTCAACATTATGCAGTAATATGAACACCAGTAAAAAGCTTCAGACTTAAGCTGACTTTTCTGCGAAGTAACTATATAAAACAATACAATATATAATACAAACGGAAAAAGTGCGGCTACTGCGGCTGAAGTGTTAATTTTTAGCCAAAAAATGTACGCGGCTGTGTGCCACCTTTTAAAGCCGTTATAGAAATAAAAAACAATAAAATACTTAAGAGTTGATGAAAAAAGAACGTTTAATTATAATTTTATTATATACTAGCAGACCCGGCGAACTTTTTTTTTTTTTTATTTCTTTATTATAGAGGTTTGCAGCCCTGGGCTGGCTCACCTCTTACCCGGCGAACTTTGTTTCGCCTAAAATTGATTTATTCTCTGATTAGTTCTCGAGTAATGCAGAAATTTCAGTTTCATTTGTATGGGACCCCCCCCCCCTTTTTTTAAAGCGGGTAGGGGTCTCGAACCATCTTAAGAACCTTCCCTGGCCCCAGAAACCTCTGAATACAAATTTTCACGCCGGTCGGTTCAGTAGTTTCCGAGTCTATAAGGTTCAGACAGACAGAAATTCATTTTTATGTATATAGCTATACTATATATAGATATTATAATTAAGTTTGTTTATCTGCTCTGCAAACTGAAGTTTCTATGAAAATGCGTACTTTTGTGAATATAATTCGATTTTTCACAATCGTGCCAAAAAAAATCCAACAATTCAGATGCATTCTGGACGATCTATTCTATGAAATTCAAATGGTACTCTTGAATTGAAAAGCGGATAAAGAGCTTTGTAGAGTAAATAAAACAAATTTCTATGAAAATATGTACTTTTGTTAATTGAGTTCCGTTTTACAACCAATGTACGTGCCAAATAGAATCCAACAAACCATATGCATTCTGCTAGAAAAGGTTTGAAATTCAAACTTTATTCTCAAAGTGAGAAGCCGAAATTCTGCTTTGCCGAGCAGAGAAACCAAATTTCTATGAAAATACGTACTTTTGTGAATTAAATTCGGTTTTTCACAACAAATGTAGTTTCTAAATAAAATTCAACAACCTGTAGTCAATCGCAGAATTGAGCAAAATTGGATTAGATGAATGTATTAACAATTTGAAAGGCAATCAGATATTTGTCGAATTTTCTTTTGATTAATTTCAATAGTGTTTTTTATTCTGTTATCCATAATAATACATAATAATAAAGTTTGAAATTTTGTTACGATGTATAGTTATTTGAAAATTAATGCGAAAAAAGATCTATAAGATGCCACAAAATTGAGCAAACACCGAATGTTTTTATGTGAAATATCTTCCTATGAACATTATCAATGTAATTTAATTTTCTTTTTTCATGACAAGGCTTTAAATAATAAATATCCTCTACTTTGACACTCATTGTTTTGAAATCAGAGGAAGAACTTCTTGAGTTTTTGTCAAAATTGCAAACATGTGAAAGGTAACAACTATGCTTTGTAAAAATTCTTTGTAGCAGGGCAAAAGAGTTTCAATATATTGTAAATTTCTTTCGGGGGCAGCAGGGACTATATCCAATGGCTTGACGATCCCTTCCCATGCCCTCTGCGAGTTGTGGCGCCTGCCTAGGATGTGGTGTGGTTTGACAGTGGGCCCTGTTAAACCTCTATAAAAAGCTGCATGTATCCGCAAGTAGGCTCCGCCAAAGCGACCGTGTGCCGCTCAAAGCGCACAAGCCCAAGTCCTGGTGTTAGGTGGGACGCTAAACAGCCCTGACACGACAGCCCTCAGACGAGACAGGAGGTTTGCGCAGGCCCAATAAGCCGCCTTTAAAAACAACTATTACGAACGACATAGAAGATAATACGACTCGATACAATCGGCAACGACCTAGGCGACGAATAAAGGATCACGATTGGAAGCTTGGAACATGGAACTGCAAGTCGCTAGGCTTCGCAGGTTGCGACAGGATAATCTACGATGAATTACATCCCCGCAACTTCGGTGTCGTAGCGCTGCAGGAAATCTGCTGGACAGGACAGAAAGTGTGGAAAAGCGGGAATCGAGTGGCTACCTTCTACCAAAGCTACCAAAGCTACCACCAACGAGCTGGGAACCGGCTCCATAGTGCTGGGCAAGATGCGCCAACGCGTGATTGGGTGGCAGCCAATCAACGCAAGGATGTGCAAGCTAAGGATAAAAGGCCGTTTCTTCAACTATAGCATCATCAACGTGCACTGCCCACACGAAGGGAGATCCGACGACGAGAAAAAAGCGTTCTATGCGCAGCTGGAGCAGACATACGATGGATGCCCACTGCGGGACGTCAAAATCGTCATCGGTGACATGAACGCTCAGGTGGGAAGGGAGGAAATGTATAGACCGGTCATCGGACCGGATAGTCTGCATACCGTATCGAACGACAACGGCCAACGATGCATAAACTTTGCAGCCTCCCGCGGAATGGTAGTCCGAAGCACTTTCTTCCCCCGCAAGAATATCCACAAGGCCACATGGAACATGGAAGTGGCACTCCCAACGGAAGAGCAGCTAGGCGCAGCATCTCTTGAACATGGCTGGAGAGATATTCGATCAGCCATTGGAGGCACTGCAACCGCTGCACTAGGCACGGTGGCTCCGGATCAGAGAAACGACTGGTCTGACGGCGAATGTGAGCAGTTAGTTGAGGAGAAGAATGCAGCATGGGCGAGATTGTTGCAACACCGCACGAGGGCGAACAAGGCACGATACAAACGGGCGCGGAACAGACAAAACTCGATTTTCCGGAGGAAAAAGCGTCAGCAGGAAGATCGAGACCGTGGAGAGACGGAGGAACTGTACCGCGCTAATAACGCACGAAAGTTCTATGAGAAGTTGAACCGTTCACGTAAGGGCCACGTGCCACAGCCTGATATGTGTAAGGACATAAACGGGAACCTTCTTACGAACGAGCGTGAGGTGATCCAAAGGTGGCGGCAGCACTACGAAGAGCACCTGAATGGCGATATGGCAGACAACGGTGGCGGTATGGTAATGAACCTAGGAGCACGTGCGCAGGACATGCGACTTCCGGCTCCGAATCTCCAGGAAATCCAGGAGGAGATCGGCCGGCTGAAAAACAAAAAAGCACCTGGAGTTGACCAACTACCAGGAGAGCTGTTTAAACACGGTGGTGAAGCACTGGCTAGAGCGCTGCACTGGGTGATTACCAAGGTTTGGGAGGATGAGGTTCTGCCGCAGGAGTGGATGGAAGGTGTCGTGTGTCCCATCTACAAAAAGGGCGATAAGCTGGATTGTAGCAACTACCGCGCAATCACATTGCTGAACGCCGCCTACAAGGTACTCTCCCAAATTTTATGCCGTCGACTAACATCAATTGCAAGAGAGTTCGTGGGGCAGTACCAGGCGGGTTTTATGGGTGAACGCTCTACCACAGACCAGGTGTTCGCCATACGTCAAGTATTGCAGAAATGCCGCGAATACAACGTGCCCACACATCATCTATTTATCGACTTCAAAGCCGCATATGATACAATCGATCGGGACCAGCTATGGCAGCTAATGCACGAAAACGGATTTCCGGATAAACTGATACGGTTGATCAAGGCGACGATGGATCGGGTGATGTGCGTAGTTCGAGCTTCAGGGGCATTCTCGAGTCCCTTTGAAACCCGTAGAGGGTTACGGCAAGGTGATGGTCTTTCGTGTCTGCTATTCAACATCGCTTTGGAGGGAGTAATACGAAGGGCAGGGATTGACACGAGTGGTACGATTTTCACGAAGTCCGTCCAGTTATTTGGTTTCGCCGACGACATTGATATCATGGTACGTAACTTTGAGAGGATGGAGGAAGCCTACATCAGACTGAAAAGCGAAGCTAAACGGATTGGACTAGTCATCAACACGTCGAAGACGAAGTACATGTTAGGAAGAGGCTCAAGAGAGGTCAATGTGAGCCACCCACCACGAGTTTCTATCGGTGGTGACGAAATCGAGGTGGTTGAAGAATTCGTGTACTTGGGCTCACTGGTGACCGCCGATAACGATACCAGCAGAGAAATTCGGAGACGCATAGTGGCTGGAAATCGTACGTACTTTGGACTCCGCAAGACGCTCCGATCGAATAGAGTTCGCCGCCGTACCAAACTGACTATCTACAAAACGCTTATAAGACCGGTAGTTCTCTACGGACACGAGACCTGGACGATGCTCGTGGAGGACCAACGCGCACTGGGAGTTTTCGAAAGGAAAGTGTTGCATACCATCTATGGTGGGGTGCAGATGGCGGACGGTACGTGGAGGAGGCGAATGAACCACGAGTTGCATCAGCTGGTGGGAGAACCATCCATCCTTCACACCGCGAAAATCGGAAGACTGTGGTGGGCCGGGCACGTAGCCAGAATGTCGGAGAGTAATCCGGTGAAAATGGTTCTCGACAACGATCCGACGGGAACAAGAAGGCGAGGTGCACAGCGGGCAAGGTGGATCGATCAGGTGGAGGACGACTTGCGGACCCTCCGCAGACTGCGTGGTTGGCAAAGTGCAGCCATGGACCGAGCTGAATGGAGAAGTCTTTTATGTGCAGCACAGGCCACTCCGGCCTTAGTCCGATGTTAAAAAAAAATTCTTCAATGCTAGATAAACAGAAACGAGTTGAGCATATGAAGAAATTGTGACAATCTAACCAGTAGCTAGCAAATATACATGTAAATCTAGATTGCTTTGAGAATAGGTCGTATGTGCAAAAGAGAGTCTCTCTTTGGATCTATTTTCTATCGATTATTACGAAACTATACAAAAGTTTACTTCGAATTTCTTGGCAGATATCCAAAGACGATAGCTTTGTCTATCATGCTGAAGTGGAAATGTAGCAAAACATGCAAAACTAGCTGAAATTTTAGCGAAAGTGAGCGCGATCAAAGAGAATCTCTTTTTTGCACATACGACCTATTCTCAAAGCAATCTAGAAATATGCTACGAAAATTCAAATACAGGTAAACTTCGATATAATGTACATATCGATTTCAAAGTTGTACGTTATATCGAATTGTACGTTATATCGAAGCATGAGTAATCATCCTTATTTTACATTACTTAAATGTTATACTATCATATACTTTATGGGCGAATATTATTTTTTTTATATAAGGCTCAGCTAGCAGTGTGAAATAGCTTTTCTTGTGAACAATTCCTACAAACTTGTTTGTTACTAAGAAAAATGACCCGAAGAATTAAATCCTTTATTTTATATCTATTTAAAGCACAGGAAACAAAAGGCAAAGAGACAAAGAAAACACAAGGCTTGCTTTTCGTTGCACCGTTTGAATTAATATTCATTTATTGGGTATCCGCGCGATGGGGCACGTGACTAGTCAAATTGAATATATTCACTGAAACTTAATTATACACGCCAACATTTTTCTGATATAACGCCAATTTTGATCAAGAAACATTCTAAAGAAATTTCCACAGAAATTTTTAAAGAAATTCTGAAAAAAATTCCAGAGAAATTTTCTAAGAAATTTCTGAAACAAAAGATGAGCCAGCCTCGGGCTGAAAATCCCTAAAAAAATCTGAAAGAGTTGCTGAAAAACTGAGGAATATCCTAAGTAATTTCCTGCAGAAAGTTCTGAAAGATTTACTGGAGAAAGTTCTAAAGGAATTTCTGGAAAACTTTTTAGAAAATCTTATTTTTTTTTAATTTTTTTTTTAGTTTTTTTTTTAGTTTTTTTTTGCCGGGGATGTTTAATTTTGATTAACAATTGATTAATAGTTAAGTTTGCCATTTTAAGGTGTTTTTAAGAGATATTTCGAAAAAAGATTCGGCTGCCGGTTGCACTTGAACCCACACTATTCCATTAAGTACATCGACGTATTACCAATTATACAACAGCTGCCCTTGCGAGAAGTTGTTCCATAACCAGCTAATAACGATGGGATATCAGTCAATTCCCCGTATCCATCGAATTTAGAAATTTCAACGTTCAACGCTATCAGGAATTTCTGAAGAAATTTCTTAAAGTATTTGTGAAAGAATCTCCATAGGGATTTCCGGTGGAATTCCTGAAGGAACTCTTAAATGAGTTTCTAAAAAAATCAAAAAAAATCTAAAGTATCTTCCGAAGAAATTCCTACGCGAATTTTCATAACCTTAATAATTTTCCGAATGAATTTGTAAAGAATTCCAGAACGAATCCAAAAGAATTTTTGAAGGAATATCTGAAAGAATTACCAAAATATTTTCCGTAGATTTTTCTAAAGGAGTTTCGGAGGGTATTTCCACATGATGTTTAAACGAAATTCGTGAATATATTTCAAAATGAATGATTCGAAGAATTTCCGAAAGAATTCCAGGAGGAAGTTTTGAATTCTGAAGGAACCCCTGAGGTAGATTATGAAGTAATTATTAAAATTCATTCTTGCAATTTTCAAAGAAACATTGAGGAGGAATTTAAAAATTCCCTGGGGGAATTTCTGAAGGAAATCCTGAAGCAATGCTCAAAGAAATTCTCGGAGAAATCTAAGAACAACGGAAGTTCCTCCAGAAGCTCAATTTAAAAATTCTCCCAGTGCTATGCTGGGACTTCATGATCCAATAGCCTCAGGGACGGAGCGCTCACCTCAAGCAACTCGCGGACAGGAAACTCTCGCAATCAAATGCAGGAAAAACCATAGAGCTTCACTTTGCGACACTTTAATCACTTCTGTCTTCATTCTCTCTTAATGCTAGTTAACCTGTCTTTGGAGCCCCTCTTCCTGGCAGCACTGCTCCACTCCATTTCTTTCTTTCCTCTGCTTCTCTCCTTTCTTCTGTGGCCGACGCGCGACGACCCGGCAGCGAGCAACTCTGTTCGCTGCGGGCTTACCGGTGGTATCGCCGTGGCGGCTTGTGCATCTTTCTCGCTCCTTGCTTCGTTGCAACTCGACCAATAAGAAGGCCGATCGACTAAATCGGCGGAAACAATGCCGGATTAGGCTGACTACGGAACCACGGAATAACGGCGGTTCTTGCTGGGGTTTTCAACCCAAAAACAGTGGGGTTGTCCTCAACGCTTTCTTTTGTTCCACACACTTTCTCCTCCACTCTTCAACTTCCAGCTTTGGTAACTTTGTAACGTTGTATCCGTTCGCTTGAAATAGTGACCGCATCCCTGCAAGAAATCCTTCCTTCATAACCCCAGCACACATGTTTCATCTAGGTTACTGCAGCCCATATGTGACTAGATTCAGTCACAATCAGGTTACTGCAACCGCTTTGTCAGACTTGTGCTGCTCGGGAACCTCTTTTTCCAGATCAGTCAGCTCGTCTCATAGTATCGACCCAATTAGGCCACCCCTTAATGAATACTTAACGAAGGTGCTTCTGGCCCTTTGGTATTGGGCTGGAGGACTATGGTGAGTAGTTGGATGCGGTCTTATAGGATAGTGGAGGCTAGTCATCAACAACTGCAGTAGAGATGTTAAAGTACTGGGAAAACCTGTACATGAAGATGAGTTTTACCTGGCATTCACAAACAATTCACGCATTAGACTACATTTTCATGAAGCTCTCGGCAGCACTCATCATATAACATAACCAGCACTTACAAATTCGTTAAGAAATTCCCCCGGAATTTCTTTGAATTTTTATTCTACATTAAGAAATTTCTGGGAAAATTTCTAAAAGTATTGCTCAAGGAGATCCGAAGGATTTCTTGCAGGAATTTCTGGTGGTCTAAGGATTTTCTTGAAAGAAATTAAAGAAAGAATTCGATGTGGAAGTATTGACCTAATTTCTAAGAGAAATCTCGAAAGAATTCCTGGGAAAATTTACTGGATTCATTCTTGGAAGATGTTTTGAAGAAATCCCTCCGGGGGTCGCCGAAGAAATTTCGGACAAAGGATTTTTTGGAGGAATTGTAGAATAAATTACTGGTGCATTTTCCGAAAGAACAACTACTTGGGGCTATTTTCGAAGGAAATCATGGAGAAATTGCAGATGGAACATTTTCAGAAGAAATTCTGGGAGGAGCTCCTGAAGTAATTTCCGAAGGAATTCCTGTAGAAATCTAGGAATTTCTTTGCAAACTCTATTTGGAATTCCTTCCTTAATTCCTTTAGGATTTGCTTAAAAATGCATTCAGGAAACTCCTTCGGAAATTCTTTTAGGAATTCCTTCAAAAATTCCATTGGATATTGTTCAAATATTCCTCCAGAAATTACTTTACGAAATCGTTTCGCAAATTTCATCATTTTTTTAATTCCTTCATGAATTCAATCAGATATTTTCTCAAGAATTGATTCGTAAATTCTTTTTGGAATGCTTTTAGAATTTCCCACAGGAATTCCTCCACAAAATGCGCCAGAAATTTCCTCAAGGAAAAAAATTAAAAATATTCTGTTACACATTTCAAGCCTGGATCTATAATACCAATACTTTACTCGATATTGGCTGACCAGAAAACATCAATTCATCAATTCAACTAGACATTTGTCCATAGAATATGCCTAAAACCTCATCAACTCAATATCATCCAATACCTCGGGAGAATTCTGAAAATAGTGCAAACTGGGGAAAACAGTAATTGATGCCTCTAGCTGATAAAATTAGACTCCATACAAGAATGGCATCCCTACATGAATGATTATAGCAATTTAGTAGATTATTATGTAATAACTACCCAAATTAAAATTATTTTTCAAAGTGTACGTTATAACAGGGAAAAATGTACGCTACATCGAGTGACGTTATATCGAGTGTACGTTATATCGGGGGTACGTTATATCGAAGATCAAACCAAGCCCGATCAAGCAACAAAATTGTCAGCGTCGGAAGGATTGAAGCTTCCCTAATAAGCTCCATGAAAAACATTTCACGCATCCTCACGCAATCGTGACTTGTTTTTATTTGAATATAGTGAAGTTTGCTAGAAAAAGTTAGATTTATCTAAATATTTAATTTAAGTATTTATGATTTTGAGCGACTACGTTCACATAAATGGTTGCTCCCAGAAAAGTTAGACTTTGATGAACGATCCATAAAAAGCATACACATTTTTCGGATGTAAAAAGTTGTTAAGCGGTTGATTTGCGATTCGAATTTATTTGATCAGCTCCAGTGTAATATCGATGCATTATCCAGGGACTTTAATATTATCCGATGACAAATTTATATAGTCGAAGTAAAAAAAAAAAATAAGATTATTATAAAAATCATACTCATTGAGGGAGTCTGAGGTAGGCACCACTCGTCGCAAGCACGCTATAGTTCTCAAAGGCAGCGTACTTGTGCCAAGTGGTGCTCTATCGAATAATAATAACTGGCCCCGCCAGTGGTCATATATCATTGCTACATCAATACAAAGAGCACAAAAACTAAAAATAATACGCTTTACTGCTTATTGCATGCATTTAAAGAGGACAAATAATTGACATAGTTTTGGCCACGCTTTTACACTGCGTACTCCTATGTGCGTAGAAACGAATCTAGTCAGTTTTACATCATATTGTGATATTATATTGATAATATGCGCAAAAAGCTCCAAGTCGATGCCGTGTACAAGCAGCATTTGATAAAGTGTCGTGATTCACTTGCTTGCAAAACTTGAAAAAATGGGATGCTCTACAACATTCTGCAACTGGCTTCGATCATATCTGGTGCAACGTAATGTGACCGTCATCATTGGAGATCACTCATCCCACTGTTTTTCGAACGGCTTCGGAGTCCCCCTAGGAAGCACGCTGAGTCCATTGTTGTTTTCACTCTTCGTGAATGACGTAGCTTTTATCCTGCAGCGTGGAGGCTTGCTGTTGATGTTTGCAGACGATCTCAAATTATACCTCGTTATTCAAAATTTGCTGGACTGCCAAGAATTACAGAAGCTCATGGATTTATTCAAATGTTGGTGTGAGCGTAATATGATGCTCCTATGGCTGTTACAAAGTGCTACGTAATAAGCTTTCATCGCATGAACGGACCCGCTGAATTTACCACCGTATGCTGATCGCTGTAATCTGCTGGGGCTAGATACTCTTGATAAACGGAGAAACGTGGCGCAAGCCGTTTTCATCGCCAGATTTGTTGGCAAAACATGCCAGACGTGCCAGATTCGTTGGCAAAAATTCCATTGTATGCACCCTCACGATCCCTTTGACTTCGAGATTTGCTTTTCGAAGAAAGGCATAACACCTATTATGCTGCCAATGATCTGCCATTTCAACGAGGTGTCGGACCAATTCGACTTCAACATCAGTTCAACCGCGTTTCGTCAACGGCTAAACAGATATTTTATCAACTGAACTTTAGTTTTAAGTTTTCATGTAGACGACACAACCAGATGAAATAAGCAAAATAAATAAATAAATAAATAGAAAACAATTCAAATTTGCTGCCTACGACGCCATGATGAAAAATCATGGAACACTGCCACCAACCTCATAATGGCTCGCGAAGTTTTCGTAGCTCAGCCATCAACCTACGTGTATCAACATAGCATCGGAGTTGTGTATTCACTCATTTGACAGGAGTGATCGCCCGAAAAAGCAAATGATCGTTTAAAAGTGGGGAACAATCAGAGAGCGCCAGTGACACGTCGGTCCGACGGTGGTTGTACTGTGGGCAAACCGATTTTTCACTTATCCTGCATATACTGACGGAAATGGGTGATATCGCTGAAATACTACTTCACCCTATGTCACATTGATTAAAAAATTGCTTTCTGTATTTATGTTGATATGTTCAATCTGTAGCTAAACACAAATTGAGTCAATTTGTCCGGATATCTTACAAGCTCCATAGGCTTTATGATGAATATTTTTCCGTGACGTTACAACGCAAACTTCACCTAGGAGAAACTCAGGCTTTTTACCACCGATTTTATGTCTATTACCACCAAAGCTTTTTTCGAGTACAAAGAGCATACGAAATTTGAAATTCGAGGCTTATATGTACTTCTCAGAAAATTTAAAACAGTCCATTTTTCGTGACGTTACAACGCTTTTCTGTGAAAGATTTCATCTTGTCAAAATTCATATTTCTTACAATTTTAAATCAGATTTTACATAGGGTACTGATTCTATACTTTTTCATCTTTGAATAGGTGAGAACAGAGTGCAAATTTGTGCATCAGAACCCAAATTACAGTCAATTTGGAAAAATATGTCTCTAAACAGCCGTCACTCTTCATTACTGTCAATTATACTAATTGTTAGTCAAAAACTTATTTTAAGCTAAATTATTATCATGCCAAATATTTTATTTGATGATTTAGATATTGGAAAATATGGGAAAAACATAGATAATGTCAAAAGTTGAGTTTGAAAAATTGGTGCTCCGGTGGACCTGTACGAAGAATGTGTCTTTTAAGCTTTAAAATGCATATACAGATTCATATTAAAAATGAATGCCCCGATCGATTTGAAGCACTAACAATACTTTTATTTTTGCAGGTCGAATTAAAAGGGGTGATGTTCGGGATATTTTTAAGATAACTGTGAATGTATGACAAAAATGTTACACAAGCAAACACATATAGCAAGAATATCTATCCTGTGTGACAATCACAATGGATATACAGGTTTACCTCGATTATATGGACCCTCGATTATATGGACTTCGATTATATGGACTTTTTACCTCGATTATATGGACATTTTTTTTCGCTCAATTTTTTTTTGGGTTTTGGGGTTTTAAAAAGATGTTGAATATTGTAAGTCATATTTTACATAGATTCTATATTTATTATGGTACATTGGGGCAAATAAAGGCCCGTAAGGCATGTTGTGATGTTATATATGGAGATGCACTCTGAGTCATATGTTCGATTGACTTGATTGATTTACCATTTTCGCGTTGGAAAATTTCATTGTATATAATGATAAATATACAATTCTTTAATCTGCAATAGCCACGGCCTCGTCCTTACAAATGGGTGGTGAAAAATAATGCGTATTTTTGGTGATCTATGCCATACGAAAACGTGAAGTGAATTGTCAGACTGACAGTATGCGGAGCAATAGATAAGATGAGATTGTCATATTTAGCTGTTAGATCTTTGCTTCCAACCTTTTTCTGCTTTTGGTGCATGGAATTAGGTATAGAAGGACGGATGATGCATTAACATCCAGAAAATCGGACCCACTGAGACTGACTCTTCGAGTAGTCTTTATGTTTAAATAAATGTTGTCGAATATCCTGGTATTCACATTTGTTCAGCTCAAGGCTTAAGGATTATACTGACGCTCAACGGTAGGAAAAGAAATTGTATATCTTTAGAATGTTCTTCTTAACAGTTCTTAAATCAATTGCTGCTAAACCGTTCAGCAAAGCGTGATCCTGAAACGCTCATGCAAACTCGTTCATGCTGTGTAATGTGAGCGATGTGTTTTTCGTTAGTGTTATACAAAATACAACAGCGCGCGGTGGTGGAATTTCGAATGCAATCTCAAGTTTTGTCCGGGATTTTTATGAGGGCCCGCCACTGTGCGTCGTTTCGAATTTTAAAACCCGTTGCAAAATACAGCCTTGCTTTAATATACGAACATACTCCAAAATAGCCATAACAATTTATCCTTTAATATTCCACTTAGCAGGTGTAGGTGCACTGTGCAATTGACCTTTCCCGTCAACAATTTTTATCCGCTCAATCGATTCTTCAATTTTTTGAGGGCAATTTTCCCAAAGAACCTATACTTTTTGACGAATAGTGCTGGTTTCCAAGCTTGGCCTAACATTCGCCCGATTTTGAATTAAAATAAGGCCAATTCCAATTCTTCAAACGTGCGGCACTTTTCCGATTTTTTTTATTCTAAAATATGAGTTCTGTGAAAAAGTTGAACTTAAATAAGTCAAAGAATTGACTGAGACAATAAAACGAGATACATTTTTTGGCGGGAAATGTCAATTTATTCTTGTAAAAATGACACTGATACGTGGATAGAGCCCCTTATTTACATTGATTTAAGTTCTTTTTAAGAATATCAATCAAACGCAACTTGTTGCAAGGAAATCTTTTAAAGATAATTGTCATAAAAGTGAGACTGTTTCTACGCGATTTTTGCATAAACAAATGCATTTTGGCCATATCTTCTGAGCCCATAGTCCAATCCGGATAATTTTCAATAGGAGACAATAGGACAAAATTTTCCATCGGTTTTAATTTGTTGCGATCAAATCAAAAGAGGTCAAGTGCCAGTCCTTCTATATAAAGCCAGTTTTTGACCTTTTTCGACCACTCAGTGTTTGCTTTGTTGCTGAAACAGGAAGGCACTGTAGATAGAATTCGTGAATAAGTATATTAGTGTGCTCACATTGAGCTGGGCGAAGTCTTCATTACTAACGTAATCTTACAAACTAGCGGCTGGAAAAAAAAGGTTACGTTCTTATATAAAATCATAATTTACTGAGTTATCATAAAATGAGCCCAAACATGCGGATTAGACTGTAAGGCAATATATGGATATTTTCTTTCAACTTTTAAGACTTATTTCATCGTGTAACACAAATTTCGAGAAAAAAAATTTGCTTCGATTATATGGAAAATTCGATTATATGGACTTTTTTGCATCGAAAAAGTCCATATAATCGAGGTATACCTGTACTGTGTCCAGGAAGTAGAGAAAGTTTCCCATGAAGCGTTTTATCATGACTTCTTGGTGGGGGCTGCCTATCCGATTCTGTTTTTTCGCACTTGTATACAAGCTTGACAAACTTGTTTTCATGGCTTGTTATGATGCCAACAAATTTTTGCCTCTCTTTTATCATTGTTCGTTATCCATTGCAAACCCTGCATTCTGTTTGTTGGTCCCTCGATAACTATAATATTGGCTTCGTGGCCTTGTGCAAGTGGCATTAGCCATTTATACGCATTTGCGTGCTGTAGATTGTCGTTTCGATTCCCACAAAGTAGTAAAAAGAAAAGAAAAAATCGTAACGCAGAAAATTCTCCTCTAGTTGTGTTGTATGGAGATGTCCCGTCCAACGTTTAATAGTGTAAAGTGGGCAGTCTGAGCGAGATTTAGAAGATGGTGATCCTGCCTTTTAAAACGAATGTAAATTAATGGAAACATTGATGAACACATTCACCGTTTCTGCGTTTTGATGCCTATACATCGTTGAAAGTAAGCAAATAAACTACTATTTCAGCACCATATGTCAAATGTTCCTTACTGCTCAGGTTCTTGAAAAAAAAAAACGCACGTTGATGCCAAGATTGCCGATTTTTTATACATTCATCTTAAAATATCCTTCATAAAGAATTACCATTTTCCAGGTCTAGAAAATGTTATAAATTTTGTGTGATTGTATAATTATTGGAGAAATCGATTCAACAATTCAAAGAAAGTTTGCAGGAAATCCACCCAGACAAGTTCAGTCGCTTTGGTGGGTCTTATCTAAAAAAATTGAAATAGCTAAGGCCATAAATCATGTTTATGTTGAATGCAAAATACTACTTGTGAAATCCCATAACGTAATCCGATAAGCTCAGGTAATAGACATAATATACTATAGAAGAATATCGGAGCTGTGATCACTGACGAAACAACTTTATAGCGTTTGCGCGAATATGTTGGGCGTCAATTGTTAATGTGAAAACAATGTGACTTGACTTTCGAGTAGCCAATATGTTTGCAAATGAGAATGAAAAGCACCCCGATGGCATTCTTCCTCTATTGTGTTCTCCATTGTTCACCCACCCAAGAATCCTACTCGACGGAAAGTGCCTTCTCCGAAGTACGGTATACTTCCTGAGTTGCGACGTTGCCGTACTGTTCGGCCCTGTTGCCGCTGTGACCGCAATGAAGTATCAGCAGTGAGTTATCGTAATATGTATTCATGGTGTGTAGTACCATGCGCTCACGCCCCGCCACAAGTACCCTTCGCTAGGATTTTCATCCACCACCGGACTCACACTTTCTTCGCGGGACACTATAAGTAGACCGCCTCTGTGTTGGTAGTCGGTAGTAAATACATAGCATTGTACTTTTTTCACTGCTAAAGTATTTATTATTAGAAGACTCTATCATCGACACCGGAACAGAACGTGGCCGTGCTCGTCTAGCTGCTGGCCGCCATCAGCCAACATGCGGCATGCACTGAAATCGTGCTTCGCTGGCAGTTATATACCTTCTGTTAGAATATATCACCCGACCAGTGATAGTGACGTTGATATTGTTTATAAACACCGAAGGAAGGCGTTTCGAAACATGCATTCCCTATCGCACACTGGGGCCGCTCGACCGAAGTGTTGATAGTGGATAGTGTGGAGTGAGTGCTTTTTATTCGAAAGCGTTGATTGATGATTGCGGTAGTGGGTATAGGTGCCTAAGTAAACTTCTTACGTGAATGGCGACACTTGGGAACAACTACCGTTCGGCAGTCTCTGTTATCTCTGATAACGGAGAAGCTTACTGATAGAATCTTGCGTAAAGCGTTGTTACTGAAATGGATCATTTCCGATTTCGATGGAGGCGCATTATGTACGTTATTACTTGAAAGAGATACAGGCCGAATTAGGAAATGTACCTTTCGTTCTTTAACCTGATTTTCGGAAATGAAATTCGTTTTACGCAATAATGAATTAGTCGCATTATACGTAGTAACAAGATGAAGTTCCAGGTACCATTAGTACTATTATTTCGGCTTTTCGGCTATATATGGCTCTTATAATTAGTTACGGTATTGGGCTTGTTAATTATAGGTGTTATAGTAGCACGCACAATCAATTAAAATGTTTATGGTTAGCATGGGGTGACCGTCAAATTGAAAGGACTCCGATTCTATTCTCTGTATAAAAACCCAGATTAATCCACCTAGCGGTGATGGTGCCTTTCTCGACCTTCGTAAAATGTGTGTGCTTGAAAAAAGATGAGCTAGTGGCTAGGAGTAAAAAAGACAAATTTCTTTGTCCGTTCTATGAAAATCAGATTATTTATGGCAAAGATATTGTAGATCCAGTTGAAAACCGAAAATCATATTTTGTCCCATTTCCGGATGTTGCAACTGCATCGCGAGTGGTGCCCGACTATGGCACAGTTGCGCACTACTCGCGATGCAGTTGCAACATCCGGAAATGCGAGAAAATGCGATTTCGCGGGACCTCGGTTCGGTTTTCAGCTTGATCTACAATATGCTAATAAGAATTTCGACATTTTTGTTTCCTTTTCCAATCTTTTGGACGTACATAACCCTGTTTTATTTCACCCAGTCATATATTTTAAGGATATCACTTTTGGATGTTAGTTGAACTGAAGCTCCGACTACACAAAGGAAAACAAAAATGTCATTCCCATCACGCGAGCGGAGGGCAATATTTGTTATGATATAAATCTCATGACCGTCTTTCTGCCAAACTCCCGTATGAAGTGGGAGAGACAGAGACATCATCTCAGTTCGTCGAGCTGAATCGATTGGTATATAACACTATGGGTCTCCAGGCCTTCTGTAAAGTTTGGTTTTTGAGCGAACATACAGCCTTTTCGTATAAAAGGCTAAAATGGTATTTTGGTCATAACTTCCAATCCATAGTCCGACCTGTCCAATTTTCAATAGGAAACAATGGGAAAGGATTTTGCGTCGAATGCAATTTGTTGCAAGCAAATCGGTTGAGAATAAGTGCCTGAAAAATGAGTGACATTTCTTACGCAATATTTTCGTATGAATTTGTATTTTGGCCATAACTCTCGATCCCATAGTCCGATCTGGCCAATTTCAAATAGGAAATAATGGGACAGGATTCTGCGTCGAATGCAATTTGTTGCGAGCAAATCGGTTGAGGATAAGTGCCCGAAAAAGGAGTGACATTTTTTACACGATTTTTTCGTATGATTTTGTGTTTTGGCCATAACTTTTGATCCCATAGTCCGATCAGGCCAATTTCAAATAGGAAACAATGGGACAGGATTCTGCGTCGAATGCAACTTGTTGCGAGCAAATCGGTTGAGGATAAGTGCTTGAAAAATGAGTGACATTTTTTACACGATTTTTTCGTATGATTTTGTGTTTTGACCATAACTTTTGATCCCATAGTCCGATCGGGCCAATTTCAAATAGGAAACAATGGGACAGGATTCTGCGTCGAATGCAACTTGTTGCGAGCAAATCGGTTGAAGATAAGTGCCCGAAAAATGAGTGACATTTTTTACGCGATTTTTTTCGTATGATTTTGTATTTTGGCCATAACTTTCGATCCCATAGTCCGATCTGGCCAATTTCAAATAGGAAACAATGAGACAGGATTCTGCGTCGAATGCAATTTGTTGCGAGCAAATCGGTTGAGGATAAGTGCCCGAAAAAGGAGTGACATTTTTTACACGATTTTTTCGTATGATTTTGTGTTTTGGCCATAACTTTTGATCCCATAGTCCGATCGGGCCAATTTCAAATAGGAAACAATGGGACAGGATTCTGCGTCGAATGCAACTTGTTGCGAGCAAATCGGTTGAGGATAAGTGCCCGAAAAATGAGTGACATTTTTTACACGATTTTTTCGTATGATTTTGTGTTTTGACCATAACTTTTGATCCCTTAGTCCGATCTGGCCAATTTCAAATAGGAAACAATGAGACAGGATTCTGCGTCGAATGCAACTTGTTGCGAGCAAATCGGTTGAAGATAAGTGCCCGAAAAATGAGTGACATTTTTCACGCGATTTTTTTCGTATGATTTTGTATTTTGGCCATAACTTTCGATCCCATAGTCCGATCTGGCCAATTTCAAATAGGAAACAATGAGACAGGATTCTGCGTCGAATGCAACTTGTTGCGAGCAAATCGGTTGAGGATAAGTGCCCGAAAAATGAGTGACATTTTTTACGCGATTTTTTCAAATGAATTTGTATTTTGGCCATCACTCTCGATCCCATAGTCCGATCTGGCCAATTTCAAATAGGAAACAATGGGACAGGATTCTGCGTCGAATGCAACTTGTTGCGAGCAAATCGGTTGAGGATAAGTGCCCGAAAAATGAGTGACATTTTGTTGAGTAGTTTTGCGCACACACACACACATACACACACACATACACACACACACACACACACACACACAGACATCACCTCGATTCGTCGAACTGAGTCGATTGGTATATAACACTATGGGTCTCCGGGCCTTCTATAAAAAGTTTGTTTTTGGAGCGATCATATAGCCTTTACCGTATACTTAGTATACGAGAAAGGCAAAAACCCAGATTAATCCACCTAGCGGTGATGGTGCCTTTCTCGTGCATTATAAAAATAGTATTTTGGCCATATCTCTTGAGCCCATAGTCCGATCTGGCCAGTTTTCAATAGGAAATAATGGTAGAGTATCCTGCGTCGAATGCAACTTATTGCGAGTAAATCGGTTAAGGATAAGTGCCTGAAAAATGAGTGACATTTTTTTACTCAATTTTTCAATAAAAAGGTGGTCTTTTGGCCATAATTTCCGAGCCCATAGTCCGATTTGACCAATTTTCAATAGGAAACAATGGTAGAGTATCTTGCGTCGAATGCAATTTGTTGCGAGTAAATCCGTTAAGGATAAGTGCCTGAAAAATGAGTGACACTTTTTTTTTACCAAAATTGTCTATAAAAAAAAGTGGTATTTTGGCCATAACTTTCAAGCCCATAGTCCGATCCGTCCAATTTTCAATAGGAAACAATGGGACAGCACTATGCGTCGAATGCAACTTGTTGCGAGTAAATCGGTTAAGGATAAGTACCTGAAAAATGAGTGACATTTTTTTTGGTCAAGTGCGCACAGACACACACACATACACACACACACACACACACATACACACAGACATCACCTCAATTCGTCGAGCTGAGTCGATCGGTATATAACACTATGGGTCTCCGGGCCTTCTATAAAAAGTTTGTTTTTGGAGCGATCATATAGCCTTTACGTATACTTAGTATACGAGAAAGGCAAAACTTATTTTTAGAGGCCTGATTTTCAATTTTTATGAATCGATTTAAATGATTTTTTTTCCAAGGAATTTATATTTATGTAACTTGTACTTTATGTAGCTACTAGCTGACCCGGCGAACTTTGTCTCGCCAAAAATTGATATAATTTTTTTGCGTACACAATTTATCTAGAGAACAAAATGGTTTTCCAGAATGGTTTTTACATTATTACCCTCTCATTTTCCTATTAATTGAGTAAACAAACGAAAATAAGCACAAATCTATCTTTCCATAATCGAATGATAGTTGGCATTATCATTCGTGTTATAAACATATACAGATGATTGAGATTTGAAATTCATATACAGAACCATTTCATCGAAAATATTGAGTTTTGTTTTGATTTTTAAATAATTCCAGTTTCATCATAACATTTTTCCACGTTGATGGAAGAAGAAAACGCCCATTTAATTCCACCACTTGATTGGGAAGGATTCAATGGGATGATGGTACAAACTCTTCTTATGACAAGTGAAGACATTCCACTAAAAAGCTCAAAATAATTTTCTTAACCCTTTTGTTACCGACAAAAAAAAAACACCCTTACATTACCGACAGGGTACCCGGGTACCCACGGACTTAAAATGATCATAACATTGTCAGTTTTTCACCGATTTTGACTATTCGCTATTCGATACATGTTACAGAGAACCGATTCGGATTACCTGGTAATCGGAATTCCGGATTAACTGGGCCAAGTCCCAAAGTATGTGTAAATTGAAGATATATATTCAACCAAATGAAGATTTCTTGCGTCATGTCCAATAAACTTCGTTGGAAATTTAAAGAATATAACTTAACTACGTTACAGGACCATTTTATTAATTAATCCCGGAACGGTTATTCCGGAAACAGGTTCCCGTCGGGCCTAAAGTGGCCACAAACTTATTCTGAAGAAACCCAGGCAATATGGGTATCAAAATTTATGAAATTGTTTCGGAAGCATGATCTGATAAGTAATTGGACCATTGGATGGTTTGACAACGGGCCGGTCATCCTGGAACAGATTCCCGTGGGGCCTAAAGTGGCCACAAACTCATTCTGAAGAAACCCTGGCAATATGGGTATCAAAATTCATGAAATTGTTTCGGAAGCATGATCTGATAAGTAATTGGACCATTGGATGGTTTGACAACGGGCCGGTCATCCTGGAACAGGTTCCCGTGGGGCCTAAAGTGGCCACAAACTCATTTTGAAGAAACCCTGGCAATGTGGGTATCAAAATTCATGAAATTGTATCGAAAGCATGATCTTTTGAGTTATTAGGCCATGAGATGGTTTGACAATGGACCGGTCATTCTCAAACAGGTTTTCGAGGGGACCCTCATTTAGAAGAAACACTTGCTATCTTCTTTTTCCGTTATTTCTTGTCAAAACGACTTAAAAATTCTTGACAGGTACTCAGAAATGATTTATAATGAACCACAGGCACTGTAAGTATCATTGGTGTTTGCTGAATGATTTACAAACATAAAAAGAACAACTGAAATTTTCAAAAAAATTCTTGGAAAAACATGTTTCCGAAAATATTTCAAAAATTTTGATGCCAGGGTGTCTTCTTAATGAGTTTGTGGCCACTAAAGGACTTTCGGGAACTTGTTCTAGCATGACTGTTCTGGTTGATATCCATCCTATGGTTTCAACTTTATGAATAACATGTTTCAGGAACAATTCCAAGAATTTTGATACCCATATTGCCAGGGTTTATTCTAAATGAGTTTTTGGCCCCTACTGGTCTTCCGGGAACTTGTTCCAGAATGACCGTTCCGGTTGATATCCATCCCATAGTCTCAACTGCATGAAAAACATGTTTCCGGAAAAATTCCAAGAATTTTGATACCCATATTGCCAGGGTTTATTCTAAATGAGTTTTTGGCCACTACTGGCCTTTCGGGAACCTTTTCCAGAATGACCGTTCTGGTTGATATCCATCCTATGTTCTCAACTACATGGAAACATGTTTCCGGAACAATTCCAAGAATTTTGATACCCATATTGCCAGGGTTTCTACCAAATGAATTAATGGTCACTTTAGGCCCTCCCCTCCGGGAACCTGTTCCAGAATGACCGTTCCGGGTCATATCCAATCTATGGTCTCAACTACATAGAAAACATGTTTCCGGAACAATTCCAAAAATTTTGATACCCATATTGCCAGTGTTTATTCTAAATGAGTGTTTGGCCCCTACGGACGCTCGGGGAACCTATTCCAGAATGACCGTTCCGGTTGATATCCATCCTATGGTCTGAACTACATGGAAAATATGTTTCCAGAACAATTCCAAGAATTTTGATACCTATATTGTTAGGGTTTATTCTAAATGAGTTTTTGGCCCCTACGGGCCCTCCGGGAACCTGTTGTAGAACGACCGTTCCGGTTCATATCCATTCTATGGTCTGAACTACATGAATAACATGTCTCCGGAAAATTCAAAGAATGTTGATACCCATATTGCCAGGGTTTATTCAAAATGAGTTTTTGGCCACTACGGGCTCTCCGGGAACCTGTTCCAGAACAACCGTTCCGGTTCATATCCATCCTATGGTCTCAACTACATGGAAAATATGTTTCCGGAACAATTCCAAGAATGTTGATACCCATATTGCCAGGGTTTATTCAAAATGAGTTTTTGGCCACTACGGGCCCTCCGGGAACCTGTTCCAGAATGACCGTTCCGGTTCATATCCATCCTATGGTTTATATGAATATATGTTACTATATGAATAACATGTTCCCGAAATAATTTCAAGAATTTTGATACCTTTATTGCCAGGAATGAATTTGCGGCCACTATAGGGCCCACGGGAACCTATTCCGGGATGTCCGTTCCGAGTCCATATGGTCACGTGGTCCTAATACGTTGGGAAGTCATAATCCTCGAATTTTCTGCGAAACTGGTAGCTCAGGGTACAAGAAATCATCATTTGGATTCTATAAGATCAACTTCTCCATTTTTGAGACATGGTCTAGCAAATCTGGAACTTCGGTAACCAGGTAATCCGGATCTGTCCTATGTGACATGGATCGGATAGAGGATGAATTTCTCAATCCATAGCAAACGGAATCGTGCAAATCGGTTAAAAACTGACGAAGTTATGGTCATACCAAAACGTGGGTACCCGGGTACCCTGTCGGTACGTTACGGGGTAAAAATATTCAGAAGCCCCTCCCCAATCCCCCCTTACTGGAAGACGTAAATTATAAGATCATGTCAGGTTTCTTAAAAAAAGTATAAGCCGAGAAGAAAAACAAAAGTTACCTGTTTGATTTTTTATTGTATCCCGTTGGTGATATAGCTCGATGATAGTCGCCGAACGATATTGAATCATCAGTGATGGTGGCATGCAGCAGTGTTTTATCATTTATTCAATTTCTGAAAAGGAACAAGGATACATGTTAATAAAAAATCTGCGAACTGCATCGGCGGTGTAAATCAAGGGACCTGTGAATAGCTTAATATCAGCTGAAAAGGAATCACCCAGGAAGCAGCTGACACACGTCTTACCTGCACGATGGTCAGCAAACGAAAGTGAGGTCAGAGTCGCGGCCTACTGAGATGGGTATATTCAAATGGCACTCACTGCAAGTGCATAGCCCATAGGGTGAACTAGTCAACGTTTAGACCAGTATAAACTTACACCCACACATCTACCTTCTCCTCAGAAAAAAATAATCACTGGTTCAACGTTCAACTTGTCAGCAATGATTATTATTCTTATTATTATTGGCATTACATCGCCCACTGGGACATTGCCGTCTCGCAGATTACTGTTCATTTGGGCACTTCCACAGTTATTAACTTCGAGTTTCTAAGCCAGGTTAATATTTGTGCATGCGTATATCATGATGCTGGCACGATGATACTTTTATGCGTAGGGAAGTCGTAAAAATTTCCTACGCGAAAATATCCTAGATCGAATCAGGAATCGAACTGTGACGCAAAACAATGATTTTAGACAGTACACATCCCGGAATTTCTTAGCAAATCGGAAAAAACACAGCTGTGAAGATGCATTCGAAACAATATATGCTACGTGGTCCTTGAATGTCATTTTCGTATCGACCGAAACACCTAGGTCTTTGACTGTTGATTCTCGTTAAATCTGTTTATCTGCCAAAGCGTATTCATGCTGGAGAAGAGAGTGTTTGCGTCCAAAAGATATGACAGAGCATTTAGCGACATTGAACGTCATTCGGTTGATGCGGCACCATTCTACAAAGGATTCAAACTGTTGTTTCAGAAACATTGCGTCTTAAGTTTGCTTGATTCAATAATACAGTTTCAAGTCGTATGCATACGCGCAGCATCTCGAGGCAGCGTTGCCGGAAGAGGGTGAGCTCGATGGGGCCCCTCTTGAGGACTGCTGGAATACAGTCAAAGCAGCCATTAACGACGCAGCGGAGAACAACGTCGGGTATGTGGGTCGAAGTCGACGGAACGATTGGTTCGACGAAGAGTGCAGACAGATTCTGGAGGAGAAGGATGCAGCGCGGGCGGTCGCGCTGCAGCAAGGTACCCGGCAGAACGTGGAACGTTATAGACGGAAGCGGAGACAGCAGACCCGCCTTTTCAGGAGAAGAAACGCCGCCTGGAAGAAGCGGAGTGCGAGGAGATGGAACAGCTGTGCCGTTCTCAAGATACACGCAAGTTCTATCAGAAGCTCAACGCATCCCGCAAAGGCTTCGTGCCGCGAGCCGAAATGTGCCGGGATAAGGATGGGAGCATATTGACGGACGAACGTGTGGTGATCGAAAGGTGGAAGCAGCACTACGAGGAACATCTGAATGGCGCTGAGAGTACAGGCAGTGAAAGTCAAGGCAGCGGAGGAGATGACTACGTCAGTTCAGCGGACGATGGAAGCCAACCAGCCCCCACCTTGAGGGAAGTTAAGGATGCCATTCAACAGCTGATAGCGTTGTAATCTGCTCTAGTCCGCATTATACTAAAATATGCAATTATTGTACCGGCGCCCTATTATGCATTAACGACTCACAGAATTCACCGGAACTTCATCATGTATGCTTTACCGTATTTCTCTGGAACGATACGGCTAATTAACCTCCCTTCGAAGAACGTTGTATCCTCATTAACCCACATTCTCTACAAGTTCTACGTCTTCAGAATACTGCTTGAGTTATCTATTGTGGTTTTCTTATTGATCAACTGCACATCAACATGCCTCAAAGACAAATACGGAACTAGAGATCTCTCTCGCAACTTAATCACCGTACTAATTATGGTTACAATAAAAAAAATGTAACGTTTAGTTGATTTTCAAATTTGTCGCAGTTCCGGTGGTTTAAATCGTTTCCAGATGAGCGTTTTATGACATCATGCCGGGTTATACCTATCCGGTTTTTGCAATGCCCGATCTTCCTGTCCTTTTTTTTCTTATCGATTATTACTATCCGCTAGTCAAGTGCACGATCTTTCCGATCCGCTTCTTAATTGCGCGATCTTCTCGATCCGCTTCGCAAATGGCGATCCACTGGGATTCGCGACTTTTACAGAGTCCGCTCATAACGCGCGACTTTTGAGTCTGCTCTATTCTCTCATAATGCGCGACTTTTACAGAGTGCACTGACATGCGCGACTTTTCAGGGTCCGCTGACATGCGCGACTTTTCAGAGTCCGCAGACATGCGCGACTTTTCAGAGTCCGCTGAGATACGCGACTTTTGCAGAGTCCGCTGTATTCTCTCATTATGTGCTACTTTTCAGGATCTGCTGACATGCGCAACTTTTCAGAGTCCGCTGAGATGCGCGACTTTCCAGAGTCCGCTGAGATGCGCGACTTTTCAAGGTCCGCTGACATGCGCGACTTTTCAGAGTCCGCTGACATGCGCGACTTTTCGGGGTCCGCTGACATGCGCGACCTTTAGAGTCCGATCCGCTCATGATGATGCGCGACTTTTACAACTCTCTATTTCAGTTGTCTATTTTAAACAGCGCAATTCAAGCGATTCGCCTTCCAATCAGTTCCATAATGAAACTTCTTTATTCAAAAACAGAATATGAATTCCACTATTCCTAGGTGATTCCTTTCCTCAGGTTCAAGTCTGATTTCGGAAATATTTAACACCTGGCTAAGGATCGCCATTGTGAATAGCTTAATATCAGCTGAAAAGGAATCACCCAGGAAGCAGCTGTCACACGTCTTACCTGCACGATGGTCAGCAAACGAAAGTGAGGTCAGAGTCGCGGCCTACTGAGATGGGTATATTCAAATGGCACTCACTGCAAGTGCATAGCCCATAGGGTGAACTAGTCAACGTTTAGACCAGTATAAACTTACACCCACACAGGACCCCTTCCTGAAGGTCTTTCACTTAAAAAACAATAATGTTACTATAGGCACATACATTCCAAAACTTATACTTTTCATTAACTTATGAATGTTATTGCTTTTTGGTATGGGATCATTCATCAGATGGCATAATGAATTAGTGTATTGATATTTTCGAATAGGTTGTTGCTTATAAGGTTTTAATTTATAAGTTGTTTTTTTTTTGTTTTTTTCTTTACGTGTTGAAAGATTTATCCCACATCAAAATGATCCGGTATCATGATGATAACACTATAGATACCTTGATAGATACTCAACACGGTACAGCGGGAAATGATCGGCCGTTAATTGCTTGCTCGCAGAATCAGTATTGTCGGCGTAGCATCAACTTAGAATTCGGAAGTCGGGACTTCTGAACCGAACTTTCTTCCGAAATTTTATCTGTCAAACTAATTTATGTATTGTTTAGCGCATCTTTAGGCGAATCCAGCGCACTACTCCCGAAGTTGGGAGAAAATCCTTATCTGGATCTGTATCTGGAGAAAAATCCAACTTCGATATAAAAAGCGTACTAACTTTGTACCGCATAGGCGATTATAAAAGGAACACTTCGTTTACTTCGTCTTCTCACTAATCACAAACAAAATTGTACACGCTCATCTAAATCCAGTCATTCTCCAAGTAAAATTAAAAGTGAAAGATTTTGTTCCTTTGAATTTTTAAATTTAAATTGATCAGAACATGAATATTTCAAGACCTGCAATTAAAACATATATTTGAAAATCGGTAGAACGTTTTTTCATGTAATAATGAAAGTTATTGTTATTTTATTGTTTTCAATTGTTATTCCATCAACATAATGAATCAATGAAATATTCTAAAATTATATTTTTATTTTCTTTAAAACGGATTATTTGATCACCGAGATGGAATACTTTTATAATTTGTTTAATTTTTGGATGAGCAATATAAAACATAAGCGAACAACTAAAATATTATAGAATGTATCGGTCACATTTAAATGTATTGTACTTTTAAAGTAAGTACAATAAAGGATTTTTACAACCGTGAAAAATCTACAATAAAAGTACAATAGATTGTATTATTTACCATACAACCAATTGTATTCCAATGGATCATACCATACAAGGAACTGTAAATTTTTATCCGGGATGTCTTTCTGGTGTTCGTTTGGAATTCGATTCAAAAATACCTTCGAAAATTTGTACGTAAATTTCTAGAAATTCGTCCTAGAATTTTGAATGGAATTTCTGGAGGAAAAATATCAACATACCAATTCCAAATACCATCTATTGTAGCAAGGCACCTGCCTATAGCATTGGTCATATCTGACAATTCATTTGCTCCTGTTTATATTTTTGCTTGTATTTTATCTAACTTCTATTCGAAGATCCAAAAATGCGTGAGGTTGCTAAGGTGGCGAAATCCACGGGATGAGTAGAGAATCTCCTTCCAGAAGAAAGTTGGTACTTCTTCTTCTTCTTCTTCTTCTTCTTATTGGCATTACATCCCCACACTGGGACAGAGCCGCCTCGCAGCTTAGTGTTCATTAAGCACTTCCACAGTTATTAACTGCGAGGTTTCTAAGCCAGGTTACCATTTTTGCATTCGTATATCATGAGGCTAACACGATGATACTTTTATGCCTAGGGAAGTCGAGACAATTTCCAATCCGAAAATTGTCTAGACCGGCACCGGGAATTGAACCCAGCCACCCTCAGCAGGGTCTTGCTTTGTAGCCGCGCGTCTTACCGCATGGCTAAGGAGGGCCCCTTAGTTGGTACACTCCCTAAAGTTAGTACAATCAACAATATATTCAAGCCCTCGTGACCCAGATTGACCTAATTGATGGGGAGAACAGCCCGCCCTTTATCCACGAAATTTTAGTTGGCAATCCCACTCTTCCTATCCAAATCGCTTCAATCGGGTGACCTGATGGATTTTTTAATCTTATAGGTGATAATGTAAATTAATAATTATGTAATGGAATTCTCTCACCAAATTTCAATTCGCTTGTCCTGGATGGTGAGATCCTGTCTTCAACACCAGTAATTTTAAAAAAAATGGTTATCCAATTGTCCGTCGAGAAATATCATGTTCAAAATCGGGAAATATGTTATTTCCATTTTGACTACTTTACCCTACGATCTAAATCTGAGCCCAGTGGCTAGGTAACAAAGTGTTTATTCGAGATGATCTGCCTGCACTTAGCATGGAGATATTTAGTGTGCTTAAGATTCAGCAACCTCTACAAAGCATTCATTCGTTATTTATGTCCAGATAGAAATGGCGTCATCTACGTAAAGCGCACCAAGGATTCGATTGTGGGTAGGTATGCAGGAGTTTGTCTCAAATTTTCAACCATAAACGTATTCTGATAAGTTGTGTTCGCGAACACCATTAGCAATTGAACAAAATAATTTAGAAAATCATAGAATCAGCACCATACCAAGCTTATTCCGATGGATTCAATATGCTTCAGATTAACATACGTTAGTTAGATTCGCAAAGTGGCAGTTAGTTAGATTCTCTTCACATATGGCCTGATTCTCTTCTTGCAAGGCCTGAAAATTAAAGTTGACGTACTAGTAATAGGAGAAACATGGATTAAAGAAAGCAGGTCTAAGTTTTACAATATCCCTGGCAAAAATTGCGTCTACCCCTGTCGAACAAGCTCCTCTGGTGGTCTCGCCATGTTTATAAGGAATGGTCTGGATTACGAAGTAGTGAGTAATTTACAGGAAAGTAGATATCATCATATCGAAGTCAATATTAAATGTTCTCAATCTCGGGTTCTGGTCCATGGAATCTATAGACCACCTGACTTCGATGTTTATTGCTTCATCACGTTGTTAGGAAATCATCGGAGGACTCTAGGATGCCTTGATTTCCTCTCGGCGACATGAATATCGCTTTTAACAAAACAGAGTTACGCGACACCCAGAAGTATGTATTTAGAAGAAGAAGAAACGATCCAATAGTGGAGGAACTAAGCACGTTCCAACACTATTCATTTACCTACAATTAAACGAAATTTCATTTCGCTTACCTTGTATATATTCGAAAGCGTTCCCCATCTATTTTAATGGCAAAATGCTTCCGTCGCATGTATTCCGTGTATTCCGTCCTAAAATAACAGCTCCAATTATTGGTACACTGTCCCAATAGTTGCGGTATTTTTTAATTCGTGTTTCTATAGTTGCGAATCTCATTGTTTTCTTACGGGACGTTTTCTTACGGTTTTCTTAAGGGAACCACAACTATAAGAACACCCACGACTATCGGATCGTTTGCCCTATTGATTTTACATTACGTATCCAATTCTGATTTCACTTTTTCGAAGTCAAATAACTAGGGTAAAACGACCTATTATGGAGGGGTTAAGCGCTGCTTCAAAACAAAATTGATAAAAATGAACTGTTCAGTTGAGTAGGATGGTCGTTAACCATAGTTTCGTAAATATTACGTCAGTTAAGCTAAACTTATGTTGTTTTGTTTTTATCACAATGAAAACAAACTACCGCAATAATAGGTTGCAGTTGCCTATCGTTGCGATATTTTTTCAAGGTCAGTCCTATTGTTGCGGTATTGCTTGTATTTCTTATGAAGAGCGATACCACAACAATAGGACCTTAGCACTACCGCAATAATAGGAAGCAATTTTCAAATCAAAAAAGATCAAATAAATGATAGCTGGAATCACGTTCTTACATTTACCTATAGCCTTCGATACCATCAACCATTCGATTCTCTTAAAAAAGCTCGACGCATACGGAATTCGAGGAGTTGCAAAGAATTTAATGGACAGCAAATTGGGAGCAACAAGTAATAATCTCTGGAACAAGAAGCACGTATTGCAATATACGGTGCGGCGTACCTCAAGGCAGCAACCTTGGCCCTCTGCTTTTCTTTATCTTTGGAACGATGTTACTATTTTTCAGATTAAATACCAATCAAGGTTATTTGCAGATGATACCGCGTTCACGTACAAAGGCACCTGTGTTACTCATCTGTTTTAAGATATGTCGTATGACATCCGTCTCATATCAGCTTGGAATAACTGCCTACATCTAAATCTCAACAAAACAAAGGTTATGATTTTTGGAGCAAAAGATTCAAAACTTACCAAACAGCTCACATAAACGTGGGACCAACCGTGGGCTCCTGAATCCCTCTCCGACGCCCTACGGTTGGAAAGACAGCTGCCGTCGCTAAGGAAAGCAAGGCCTGTCGGTACGTTACGGGGTAAAAATATTCAGAAGCCCCTCCCCAATCCCCCCTTACTGGATTTTCATTTTCGTACCACCCAAACCTTAATTTTGCCGAGTTTGAAGATGTCACGGAGTTTCAATTTCCTGCGATGTTTAGAACCATAAAAAAATTTCACTTGAAAACGAAAAAGGTACCCGGGTACCCTGTCGGTAACAAAAGGGTGAAACATTAATTTTAATGAAGTCGATTAAAAAAAATGGATTCTCTATTGAGACCAAGTACGCCACACTGCGAACAAATTTCTGTTCTTCGAACACCTGCATGCACAGACAATTCTAATTTCGCGCATATTATGATCCATCTTCGGACACATTACCAGTATTTAAATTTTGTAGGAGTTTGAAACATGGTTCTTATGTACTTTAAATCTACAGTGAAGAAAAACCATTGAATACTAGGGTTAAACATGTTATCCTTTTTGGCCATAAATAAATATATAAATGTTTCTATTTCCCTATATATATTTCTCAAAACTTCCTTTCCCCACTATTAGTTTCAAAGTAATCTGCGCAGTGTGTAAAACCCACTGAATTCCGCTCTGTTTATAATAGTACGTACTATATGACACAAACTAAGGATTGACATTGACATTGGGGCCCTTCTTAGATAGCCGTGCGGTAAGACCCGCAGCTACAAAACAAGACCATGCTGAGGGTGGCTGGGTTCGATTCCCGGTGCCGGTCGGATTGAAAATTGTCTCGACTTCCCTGGGTATAAATGTATCATCGTGTTAGCCTCATGAAATACGAATGCAAAAATGATAACCTGGCTTAGAAATCTCGCAGTTAATAACTGTGGAAGTGCTTAATGAACACTAAGCTGCGAGGCGGCTCTGTCCCAGTGTGGGGATGTAATGCCAATAAGAAGAAGAAGATGGATTGACATTCAACCTGCGCATCACATCGTCTCGAACCTGTGGAATCAATACCGAAAATCATTTCAACATAGTTTTTGTCGATTTCATGTTATATAATCGACTCTCCACAGTGTTAAATACAGTTGTTGTTTTCTAAATCATCAGACTTATTCGAATTTACAATATTTTCAAGGTGTTAAATCAAGAAAATCAAATGTGAATTTTCAACAAAAACACTCATGTTATAGCGATTGTACAACAAAGCCACAAATCGGTCATCTTGGAAGCAAGAGCACGAGCTGAGAGAACCATCGCGCACATAGTGGTGGTACAATGGTAGAATCATTTGCTTATGTATGCTGAACAATTGACTTAAGTTTCAGCTCTGTACGAAAATTATTTCGCAAGATTTGGACTTTTGGAAATGGGAATTTTGTTAATTTTAAATTTACCATGGAATTCATTGTATATTCACCTTATCAGCTTTGAGACTGCCTTTCTTCTTATTTCAACTTTTCAGTTCAAGAATTGTATTTTTCAATATTCAATCAGAAGGATACCTTATTATCGAGTGTTACTCACGACTAGGACCAACTCAAGGTGGACGCTGGGGACGAGATCTACCAGGCCTCACCACCAGGGGCTTCCAAACTCTTTTTCACAGGGTCGGCTCTAAGCACTGATCAGACGTTCAAACACTAATCCGTCGGTTTAAATAGCTTTATTCCCTTACTATCAGTGTAAAGACACTGTCGCTGTCACTGTCGCAAAGGGCGTTTACTCGGCGTATGACGACGATTTTCGGCAGGATGGATACCGGGACTCGTGTTGTCGTGTTAGCTACTAAATGAGCGAAGGCAGATTACTAAATAATCAATACAACAAACTTGAGTACAACCGGAGGACGTCCATCGCTAACACGACCTTAGTAAAAAGTAGAAAAACCTTCGCACTAAAAGTCCACCATACAATACATTTTGAAATTAGGCCTCTGGAATGAGCTATTGACAAACTATTAAATGATCGAAGGCAGATTACTCAATGATCGATAACATCCTTGCTTGTAGAGTAGCTAAGCATATGAGGTATTTCGAAAAATTTCGTTTCAGGTAGTTCGGAACGAAATTCCGCGGAATTTCGTGGAATTTGAGCATAGCGAAATCTGATTTCTTGATTTCGTTTCGTTTCCTAAATTACCAAAATTCCGGTAAAAAAAACTAGCTTCTAACAAAATTTAACGGAATTCCGCGGAATTTCGAAACAAATTTAAACTTAAGCCATACTTTGTATTACCAAAAATTTTGGCTGCGCCGCTGAACAAAATAATAAAGCTGTTTTCAAATCTTTATGTTATTCAAATTTTTCTGTTAACGCTTACTATATAATGTCGACAAATACGTATTTATTTTTCTTTTATAAAACGTCTTCAATGTTTTGTTAGAAATATCTAACAGAAAACGAAAAGTATCTTTAACTATCCTATCATATTTTTTATAAAAGTGATCCGACCCAATATGTGAATAGAGTGTAAATGTAATCAGATATAAATCAAATCAGTATAACCTTGTCAAAGAGGCAAAGCCGTTGGGTGGATTCGTAGGGCCCTTCCCTAGTAACATTTCAGTTTTATACTGGTTTTTTCATCCTCTTGAAGAGTAAATTATGGTCTTCAAGAGCGCTATAAAACTTAAAATGTTACTTGGGTTGTGAAGTATTTTTGAGCGCCCCTTTCTTATTAAAGGTCGATTTCTTCAACTTCACAGGGACTATGTCCAAGGGCTTGGCGATCCCTCCCCAGGCCATCTGCGAGTTGTGGGGCTTGCCTAGGATGTGGTGGGGTTTGACAGTGGGCCCTGTTAAATTCCTATAAAAAGTTGCATGTATCCGCAAGGAGGCCCCACCAAAGCGACCGTGTGCCGTTCAAAACACAGAAGCTCTAGTCCTGGTGTTTGGTGGGACGCTAAACAGCCCTGACACGACGGCCCTCCGACGAGACAGGAGGTTTGCGCAGACTAAATAAGCCGCCTGGAAAATCAATAATTACGAACAATATAACGACTCGATATAATCGGCAAAGACCTAGGCGACGAATAAAGGATCACGATTGGAAGCCAAGCAAGGATGTGCAAGCTGAAGATTAAAGGCCGTTTCTTCAACTAAAGCATCATCAACGTGCACTGCCCACACGAAGGAAGACCCGACGACGATAAAGAAGCGTTCTACGCACAGCTGGAGCAGACATACGATGGATGCCCACTGCGGGACGTCAAAATCGTCATCGGTGACATGAACGCACAGGTAGGAAGGGAGGAAATGTATAGACCGGTCATCGGACCGGATAGTCTGCACACCGTATCGAATTATAACGGCCAACGATGCATAAACTTCGCAGTCTCCCGCGGAATGGTAGTCCGAAGCACCTTCTTTCCCCGCAAAAATATCTACAAGGCCACATGGAAATCACCTAACCAAGAAGCGGAAAACCAAATCGACCACGTTCTAATCGATGGTTAATTCTTCTCCGACATCACGAACGTCCGCACTTACCGCAGTGCGAATATTGAATCCGACCACTACCTCGTTACAGTATGCCTGCGCTCAAAACTCTCGACGGTGTACAACACGCGTCGAAGTCGGTCGCCGCGTTTTAACATTGGGCGGCTATAAGACGGTAGACTAGCCCAAGAATACGCACAGCAGCTGGAAGTGGCACTCCCAACGGAAGAGCAGCTAGGCGCAGCATCTCTTGAAGATGGCTGGAGAGATATTTGATCTGCCATTGGAAGCACCGCAACCGCTGCACTTGGCACGGTGGCTCCGGATCAGAGAAACGACTGGTATGACGGCGAATGTCAGCAGTTAGTTGAGGAGAAGAATGCAGCATGGGCGAGATTGCTGCAACACCGCACGAGGGCGAACGATGCACGATACAAACGGGCGCGGAACAGACAAAACTCGATTTTCCAGAGGAAAAAGCGCCAGCAGGAAGATCGAGACCGTGAAGAGACGGAGGAACTGTACCACGCTAATAACACACGAAAGTTCTATGAGAAGTTGAACCGTTCACGTAAGGGCCACGTGCCACTGCCTTATATGTGTTAGGACTTAAACGGAAACCTTCTTACAAACGAGCGTGAGGTGACCAAAGGTGGCGGCAGCACTACGAAGAGCACCTGAATGGCGATATGGCAGACGAAGATGGCGGTATGGTAATGAGCCTAGGAGCACGCGCGCAGGACATGCGACTTCCGGCTCCGAATCTCCAGGAAACCCAGAAGGAGATCGGCCGGCTGAAAAACAACAAAGCCCCTGGAGTTGACCAACTACCAGGAGAGCTGTTTAAACACGGTGGTGAAGCACTGGCTAGAGCGCTGCACTGGGTGATTACCAAGGTTTGGGAGGATGAGGTTCTACCGCAGGAGTGGATGGAAGGTGTCGTGTGTCCCATCTACAAAAAGGGCGATAAGCTGGATTGTAGCAACTACCGTACTCTCCCAAATTTTATGCCGCCGACTAACACCAATTGCAAGAGAGTTCGTGGGGCAGTACCAGGCGGGATTTGTGGGTGAACGCTCTACCACAAACCAGGTGTTCGCCATACGTCAGGTATTGCAGAAATGCCGCGAATACAACGTGTCCACACATCATCTATTTATCGACTTCAAAGCCGCATATGATACAATCAATCGGGACCAGCTATGGCAGCTAATGCACGAAAACGGATTTCCGGATAAACTGATACGATTGATCAAGGCTACGATGGATCGGGTGATGTGCGTAGTTCGAGTTTCAGGGGCATTCGGCAGAGGGTTACGCCAAGGTGATGGTCTTTCGTGTCTGCTATTCAACATCGCTTTGGAGGGAGTAATACGAAGGGCAGGAATTGATACGAGTGGTACAATTTTCACGAAGTCCGTCCAGTTATTTGGTTTCGCCGACGACATTGATATCATGACACGTAGCTTTGAGAGGATAGAGGAAGCCTACATCAGACTGAAAAGCAAAGCTAAACGGATTGGACTAGTCATCAACACGTCGAAGACAAAGTACATGATAGGAAGAGGCTCAAGAGAGGTCAATGTAAGCCTTTTTTTTAATGTAATCCACGAGTTTCTATCGGTGGTGACGAAATCGAGGTGGTAGAAGAATTTTTTGTACTTGGGCTTACTGGTGAGACGCATAGTGGCTGGAAATCGTACGTTCTTTGGGACTCCGCAAGACGCTCCGATCGAATAGAGTTCGCCGCCGTAACAAACTGACTATCTACAAAACGCTTATAAGACCGGTAGTTCTCTACGGACACGAGACCTGGACGATGCTCGTGGAGGGCCAACGCGCAGTGGGAGTTTTTGAAAGGAAAGTGTTGCGTACCATCTATGGTGGGGTGCAGATGGCGGACGGTATGTGGAGGAGGCGAATGAATCACGAGTTGCATCAGCTGTTGGGAGAACCATCCATCGTTCACACCGCGAAAATCGGAAGACTGCGGTGGGCCGGGCACGTAGCCAGAATGTCGGACAGTAATCCGGTGAAAACGGTTCTCGACAACGATCCGACGGGAACAAGAAGGCGAGGTGCACAGCGGGCAAGGTGGATCGATCAGGTGGAGGAAGATTTGCGGACCCTCCGCGTTCTGCGTGGTTGGTGAAGTGCAGCCATGGACCGAGCTGAATGGAGAAGACTTTTATGTGCAGCACAGGCCACTCCGGCCTTAGTCTGATAATAAATAAATAATGGTGCTGATTCGATAATTTTGCGCTATAGATTATTTTGTTCAATTGCTAATGGTGTCCGCGAACACCACTTATCAGAATACGTTTATGGTTGAAAATTTGAGACAAACTCCTGCATACCTACCGACAATTGAATTCTTGGTGCGCTTTACGTAGATGACGCCATTTCTATCTGGACATAAACAACGAATGAATGCTTTGTAGAGGTTGCTGAATCTTGAGCTCACTAAATATTTCCATGCTAAGTGCAGGCAGATCATCTCGAATAAACACTTTGTTACCCAGCCACTGGGCTCAGATTTAAATCCTAGGGTAAAGTAGTCAAAGTGGTAATAACATATTTTGAACAGAATATTTCTCGACGGACAATTGGATAACCATTTTTTGAAAACTTACTGGTGCTGAAGACAGGATCTCCCCATCCAGGACAAGAGAATTGAAATTTGGTGAGAGAATTCCATTACATAATTATTTTTGAACAAATTTCCAAACGAACACCTGAAAGAATTTGCGATATTCTTAAAGTTCTTCAAGAATTTCTCAAAAGCATCTTGACCACTTACTACTTTGCTTTTTAACGTTTCCGTCTTGTGTAACGTGTCAAGGGAGATCTTGTTTTCCAGAAACAAAATAACAAAAATTCCATTGATTAATGATTTGAGTGTATTACTTCTACATGAAGTTAAACGATTTTCAATGATATGGAAATGCTAATATCATCTTCCAAACTTAGACGTACATGTTCATGATAGAATTAGAGGCCTCTTCATAAGGGAGTTTGGCAGTAGGAAGGTCGTGAGATTTATACCATCACAAATAATGCCCTCCGCTCGCTTTCAATCCGACTTCTATTTAAAAAAAACATTATTCATGCCCGCCGTATCCTAACGAAACTATCAATTCTATACTTTCGTCTCTAATTCTATCATGAACATGCACGTCTAAGTTTGGAAGATGATATTAGCATTTCCATATCATTAGAAATTCCATTCCATTCCAGATATAACAGAAGTTCCATGAAGACTACTAGTACAACAAAGTTGTGTTGAAAGGGTCAATACATCCCCGGAAATAATTAAAGCGTCAGCACTGATTTTCGTAGAAAATGGTCATGCTTGAGGATCGAAATCGCGATTGCTGTTAACTACATTGATGAAATATGTTGCCTCCCAGCAAAAACAAAAAAATGGTCAGAACTTTCAATCAATGAATGTTATTAGTTTGCGTGTTGAAATGACTGGGAAGGCCCGTTTCAGTTGGAAATAGATATAAAAAATCTTTCCATTTGTATAAAGGAATTGTGAAGCAAATGTTGCATCGAACCATACATGTTTGGTATCCTGGGCTAATTACTAATCACTACTAAGTAAAACAAATTTAGGTATCTTGGTGCATTAGAGGATAGTGGAACAATATGCCTCAACAACGTATTTGTCTAGTCTTAGAATTGTTGGGATTGTCACAATTAGCTTATCCCTTATCAAAGTTGCTAAAACCTTAATAATATTGATAACATTCACATTGAAAAACAAATGGCGATGCCTTGTTGCCGGAAAACTCATTGAGACAAAACGTTCGCATTTTTCAGTGAACAACACACCATGCGTCCGCTTTTTTCTTTTTGGTATTGACTCTTTGCTTTGTCAAATTGCTAGTGCTTTACCCGAATGTGTGAAATTGCAGCTTTTCATGCCTACAAGTCTATTTTCACCGAACATATACTTTTAGGTCTGGGTTTTCATTTTTTCCTTAAAAATCCTTTTTATTTGTCATGTTGGTGTCAGTATTGAATAACGAAAAGGCGTTTGCTCTCAGGGGGTGAGGGAGACGTCTCTGCATTACTACCCGTGCATGAATTTTCGAGGCACAATTAAATTGATTCGAAATTAGTCCACCTTCACTCTATTTTTTTTTTTTGCGTGATTGTGGGTACTTTTACTTAGCAATCTACCACCAAACATGCAAAGGTAGATCGTCTTACTCTTGAGTTGCAAACAAAATTATGCAATTGTAACAATCCCCTAAAAAGTCCTTAACCTAGAACATGCTAAAAATTAGCAGCAATGCCGGCGGCAAATCACGAAGAGGAGACAACGATTTTTATCACCCATCGTCGTCAACCAACAACGGAACGTTTTCAGAACTACACTTGGACACGCCTACCAACACAAGTGCAGTTGAATGAAAATGAGTTTTTTTTTTCTTCCGATTCGTGCTGATTATTGTTTACTTGTTTTTTTTTATTACTATTTTTCTTGTTACATATACACATCTACTAATACTACCGTTGATGGTTCAGCGTCATCATCAGCTCAGTTTGCTGTCGTTACGAGGTGTTGAGCTACGATACAATATTCGAGAATGTTGGCCTACAGACCGAATGGAAAATCGATACAACGTGGGGTACATGGGGTGGTTTGAAGAAAACCTTCACGTTAGAGTAGCTAAATGTGGAAATTTCTTAGAATATATACATCAATTTGCCTTACACCTTTGCATTTCGGGTTTTCTGCATTTCTCGGGCGCCAAGGTACACCAAAACGTCGTATGTCAACTTCAAGGCCATGCGTTTGATAGAAGGCTCGGAAAACAATAATGTAAATAACATACTGATATGATTTTTTTTTCTAATTCATCTGTGCGAATAAACCTACGAATAAAAATATTTCAAAATAGCAAACGCAAAAATTTGGAATATATTTACTCGCTAATAAACTACGGAAATCAACACCGAAACTATTCGTGAAGATTCGTGTTCCATTGAGATAGATTTATTAGATAACTTTAAACGGCTATGAAATATGTCTAGAACAATTTCACAGAACACTGTACGATGATTAAATGAACTTTTATACAGTTTTCGGTTGCACCGATCAATAAATCCAAAAGTATACAACCTTGCTCCTAATTAATCAGCCGAAAGCTAAGTAAAGGTTCATTTAATCATCGTACAGTGTTCTGTGAAATTGTTCTGTAACATACCAACTGCCCTTTTTGCAATTCTGAGCTCTATCGAGCAGTCAGAATCAATTTCCAGATCGAATGACGGAGTTGCATTTTCTTATATATTTTGGCTGAAATCCCCATACAAACTTTAAATCAAATGCGCCAGCTTATCTTCTTCTTCTTCTTCATTGGCATTACATCCCCCACTGGGACATTGCCGCCTCGCAGCTTAGTGTTCATTTAGCACTTCCACAGTTATTAACTGCGAGGTTTCTAAGCCAAGTTACCATTTCTGCATTCGTATATCATGAGGCTAACACGATGATACTTTTATGCCCAGGGAAGTCGAGACAATTTCCAATCTGAAAATTGTCTAGACTGGCACCGGGAATCGAACCCTGCCACCCTCAGCATGGTCTTGCTTTGTAGTCGCGCATCTTACCGCACGGCTAAGGAGGCCCCCTTATGCAGCAAGCGATTAAGCTGAAATTTTGAGAGATTGATTTTCTCACTCAAAGAGACACAATCCCGGGGGGTGCCCCGTGGAATTCGACAAAAAATTTGTCCCTATACT
>NW_026942412.1:0-17355 GCF_024139115.2 Armigeres subalbatus
ATTAAGCCGCCCGTAACCAATCATTATATAAGAGTTTTAGAACATGAAACCATAACACTGAAGCACTAAACCAATGTATATTAGATTTTTATGCAGGCAACACCAACATAATCAGGAACACTTTTGGGGTAAAATTAACTTTACTATAATGGTTTTAATAATACAACGGGCGAAGGGATCAATTTTTTCTCTCTTCAATCTGTTTATACAATGGTAGGGCACTGGAAAAGACTAATTAGTCTTTGGTGTTGGAATAATTAATTATTTCATGTTTATGTACACCGCATTCAAATTGTTTGGACTTAATGACAATTGATTTCTTCTAATCATTGAATTCAATTCAACGCACACTATCTATGATTTGTTCTATGCGGAGGTTGCCCTCTGCGCGTTATTTCCGCGTAGCCTTCCAAATTTTTCTTTTTCTCCGTAATACATAAAGCCACAGATAACAGACATCCAGGCTAGAACAAATTTTACTCAAAAAGCTGTGTAAATCAAAGTACGTTTGAATACTGACTATGGCAATACGTCGTTTAGTGGCGATAGGTGTCCTTCATGGCGTCATGCGTACTAGCTGTCATATTCCATCGAACAAACATTGCGCGCCAAAATGATACCAAATTTGCCGCCTCTTCCAGCACGTGATAACTGTTGATGTTTATTATTTTTCATGCACTATGGACCTTGTTGGTTCCAAAAAAACAAAATCTGCAAAACGCATTTTCGTACCTTCATACAACCTGATTCAATTGCCAAGTAAAGTTTCTGCTACTAATGCAACATCTCATATTGTTTAATACATAAATGCTTATAATAATATTTTCAGATTGCGAATAGTTATTAGTTATTGATAACTACTGTCGAAGAGAGATAGTGTTCCAAAACAATTATTTACTGCCGGAAATGCTAGTTATATTCTTATACACAACCTGAATTGAATAACTAAGCGAGACATGAAAAATTGAAGAATCATTAACATACTTAAGCACAAATTATGGCCTTTTCATCCTTTTAGTGCTGCGCATCCGGCTGTTACGATGACTGTGGCCTAATGGAAAGGATAGTAAAGATTCGAAAGAAGTAACAATAATGAAAATACAAACAAAGGCGGTAGCTGCTGTTCACCAACGAAACGTCTCAGGGAACATCCATAAATTTCATAACGCTTAGAGGGGTGGTCTGAAGTGTGAAAATTTATACAAAAATTCTAGATAATTCATATAAAAAGTGTAATATAGGATAGAGGAGGTGTCATACATGATTGTTTTGGCGTTACGTAATTAATGGATCTTCTCTCATCACAAAACAAACCATGCGCTTCATGATGGCAGAGAAAAGATATTTTAGTTACTAGATAAAGATTGTCGCTTCGGTTCCCTTTGTTCTGCTGTTCGGAACATGTTGGGTACCAAGCTGTCAAATCGTATGGATTTTCCTTCTTTGACATTTAGCTCGAGCCGGTGACAAGCGCGGTGTCATCATCATCAATAGACATAGACCGCTGTCATCATTGAAACGCAGTATGAAAAAAAAATTATAGCCCGGGACATCCTGGCTACGATCTGGCGATGGGCTAAACAATAGGATGTCAATAGCCTGATTTAGCTCCCCTATCCTCGCCAGCAAAAGATGTTCCGGACAGCGACGACAGCGACAATCTTTATCTGGTAAGTAAAATATCTTTTTGGCAGAGAAATCGCTTGCGTTAGTGTGAGAAAAAAACATCGCATATGGAATTGAAATCAAAGTGAACAGGAGGATCTGTTGTTTATGTCTATGATGGATGGTGGGGCCTAAAATTTTGACAGCTTCTTGATGAGAGAAACTATGCGATGCCAGCGCCTCCACGAGATTGCCACTTGTTATTTGCGTTTCAAAACGTCCGTTAAATTCCTTACACACGATTGAGAACGGACTTGTATGTCTGTTCTCTGTGATAAAGCACCCAAATACACAACGTTATTCTTTAAAATTAACATTTTAAAATATATATAAGAACCATGATCACATAAACAACAGGAAATGACATTTGTTTTGTTGTCGGTTTTTCATGGCAACGAGCTTTTTACGATCTAGTACCCATTTCAATTCTCCTTCCATTCCTCGATCTCTCCCTATCTCGATGGTCCCTTCAATATCGAGATGTGGAGAGGCAACTGTATTTTCAAAGCTTGATTGCAAATATATATGTGCATTGCACATAAAAAATAGAAGGAAAATAATTTCAGTGCAAGTTTCCAGAAAACAATTTTCGGGAAAATGTCACATTCCATGACCGCGTTCTTTGATGAAAACCTTTCAATGGAATCACTGAGCGTGCCCCTATCTGTTTACGTCATCATCATCATCATCATCACAATTGCATGTGAAAAAGATTCATAATACGCCTCGGCCGCAAGGATAGCAAGTTTAGTGGATTTTTAAACTCTAGTTTCTAGTTAAATAGTTAAAATACCAAATGGATCTGAAGCAAATCGAGGAGGAAGCTCGCCTAGCGGCGATAAAAGAGATCAAAAATATGTTTCAGCGACCAGGTCAGCTGGAAAAGGTCGATCAATATCGGCACCGTGTCTACCGGAAGAAGGTATCGATTGAGGCGATGCTGAAAACCTGCATGCAAAATCAAACGGACGACGTGAAGGTCGGTGTTCGGAAGCTGCTTTCGGCTCTTGAGGACATCGGTGAAATCGATGAGCAGATGAAGGGTGCCATTTCGCAGTTGACGGACGTTCCGGCAATCTACAACGCACTGGAAGCCGTCCGAGATGAAAATGCCAAGCATTCGCAGTACATGACAGCTATGGAGAATCTGAAGCACATCTTTACCGTCCAGTCGAGCGTGGCCAAAACAATGCAATGGATCGAAGAAGACAAATTGCTCCACGCTCATCAGTGCTTGTCCGATCTCGAGAATTCCCGGGATGATTTGTTGTTTGAGCTGCACAAGTTGTCCAAACAGAATGCGCACGATAAGATCACTCTCAAGAGATACTTCGAGAAAGTGGAAACGGTTTCACTGACACTAGAGAAGAAGATCCGATTAATATTGCAGCGTACATTGAATACGGTTCGCAAGGAACCAACGGTCATAGTGACCGCACTTCGTATAATCGAGCGCGAGGAGAAAGCGGATGCGTTTGCGCTACAGCAGCAGAAGCAAACGGGTTTTATTCCGCCGGGACGTCCAAAAGAGTGGCGCAAAAAAGCACTACAGGTTTTGAATGAAGCTGTGATGCAACGTATTGAAGGATCCAAACTGGAGGAACGAGCTGATAACAAATTGTGGTTGGTTCGGGATTTAGAACTGACTAGGCAGTTTCTTCTGGAAGATTTACGGGTGGTAAAATCGCTTTGCGTTCCATGCTTTCCTCCGCATTATAACATTCTGAATGAGTACGTCAGCATGTATCATAATGCATTGTCGAAATATGTGAGTAATCATTCGTAGCCATAGATGTTCATTGATTAAGTTTTTAATTCGTTTTTTCAGCTCGAAGAATTGATTCAGATGGGCTTGGAGGGGAACGAGTTTGTGACGATTTTATCGTGGATCATGAATACTTATCCAGGTCGAGAGTTAATGCAGCATCCGGATCTGATGATTGACTTGTCAAACGTAGGTCCGCTAGTTAGCAGTGAAGTTCTTAAGGAGATGGAATCAGCATACCTACAAACTATGGAGCGAAACTATCAAGAATGGATGACCAAAACTCTGGAGACCGAAAAGGCCGATTGGATAAATGGCGTACCGGCGGATTCAGCTGACCAGTACTACCACACATCAGCACCGGTTATCATCTTTCAAATGATCGATCAGAATCTTCAGGTTACTAATACGATTCATTCTGAACTGACTTTTAATGCGCTGATTTTGAGCATTCATCAAGTGATCAAGTACGGCCACAACTATCGTGGAGCAATAATTGAATATAAAGAACGCCACTTTCGAGATCGCAGCCAGGCTCCTTTTTTCACTCAACATATAATCACAATCGTGAATAACTGCGCCCAGATGAAGGAGTTAGCTCAACAGACTAAACAACTGTACTGGCCCAAATCGAAAACCATGCACTACGAAGCATTCGAACGTTTGTTAAATACCTACCAGGCTCTGAGAGACGAAGCGGGCCTATTTTTGCTAGAAGAAGCATTTCTGGATTTAGAAATACATTTTAATGAACTTTTTACCTTAAAGTGGGTCGGAACAACGGTCTCCGTAGACACTATTTGCGTTACGCTGGAGGATTATTTTCAGGTATTTATATAAACTAGATTGACTGTAATGATTGCACTGTAAAACATTTTTCCACAGGACTACAATCATCTGCGCTCGGTCAACTTCGAATACGTCATAATCGAAGCGCAGCGACTAGTCGCAAAACGATACATCAAGGCGATGCTCTCGAAGCGGTTAAGCAAACCCCGACAGGAGTGTGAAATCATGGCGAAGAAAGTAATCAAAGAAGCAAAACAGATTAAAATGTTCTTTGAGAAGGTGGCTCCGAACGTGGCCAAGAACGATTCACCGATTGATGTGATTTCCAATCTGGCAAACCTGTTGACATGCGACGCAGAAATGTTAGTTCTGGATTTGCACACTCTGCTATCGAGTTATCCATCGCTGACGGAGGACCACGTTGTGCGACTGTTCTACATGCGCAATGACTTTAAGGCAAGCGAGGTGAAAGAAAAGGTTCACGATGCTATCGTGTCGAAGAAGACAACCGTCAGTCACGACAAGCAGGATAGTATTTTCAAGGAAATTGTATTTTCTGATAAGCTATGGTAAACATATTTGTAGTAAGTTCGAATCGATATCCTTGTAATATTTATACTAAATGATCTTAAATATATTCTGTTACACATACTTCACATTCAGTAGGGTAAATGTCCGAATTTGTACCCCTAGAAAAAGAGCCAACAAACATCAGCTTATATCTATCTTTTCGAAAAGTAATTTTAAATGGGCATCAGTTGTTGGTTACTTACTTTACATTGCAACTAACAGAAGCTCAAATTTCCTTTATTTTGTACAGTGCAATGTGTTTTAGAGCCTAAAATGTATATATTTTAAGCACTCCCATTGTACAGTTATTTTCATGAAAACTTTTTCTGTTTGATCTGATATTTTCAGCAATGCATAATTTTGTCGGTGATATTTCTATAAATAAAATTCTTTTAATTGATATAGGCCAAGATAGGCTGTCGTATAACAAATAAATATAATCATCCCCAAAAAAAATTGTGACCCGGCGGGGACTACCATCAATACCTATTATATTATTATATTCATATAATAAATAATATGTATTAGGTATTAATGTTAATAATATTAACGTAATAAATATTTTTTATTTTAATTATGTTTCCTGATACTAGCGTGAAAGCAACGCCTGCGTTTCAACGTCCTTATTTTGTTTTCCGTGTTTTCCGAGGTGGATGGAATCCAACGACCAGATTTTTTACCCACATTTAAAAATGGAGTGACTTTGTACCTTCAAATTATTTTACTGAAAAGCATGTCCTGAAAAATGTTGCACGATATGAAAAATGTTGCACGACATGAAAAATGTTGCATGACATAATGAATGTTGCGTGACATGGAAAAAGATTATTGACATGAAAAATGTTGCAATGCATGAAAAATGTTTAATACCTTGAGAAATGTTGCGTGACATAAAAAATGTTGCATGCAATGCCAAATGTAGCAAGACTGCGTAACGTAAAGGTTGCAAAGTTGTGTGACATGAAGAGTGTTGCATACCATGGAGAATGTTGCGTGAAAAACGATGCATGACATGGGAAATGTTGCACTGCATGAAGGATGTTGCGTGACATAAAAAATGTCTCATGTCTTGTAAAATGTTGCGTGACATAAAAAATGTCGCGCAACATGAAAAATGTCGCGCAACATGAAACATGCTGTGTGACATGGAAAATGTAGCATGACATGAAAATTGCTGCTTGACATGAAAAATGTTGCATGACATGAAAAATGTTGCATGGTATGAAAATTACTGCATGACATGAAAAATGTTGCATGGCATGAAAAATGATGCGTGACATAAAAAATGTCTCATGTCTTGTAAAATGTTGCGTGACATAAAAAATGTCGCGCGACATGAAAAATGTTGCATGACATGAAAATTGCTGCTTGACATGAAAAATGTTGCATGACATGGAAAATGTCGCATGACATGAAAATTGCTGCTTGACATGAAAAATGTTGCATGACATGAAAAATGTTGCATGGTATGAAAATTGCTGCTTGACATGAAAAATGTTGCATGGTATGAAAAATGTTGCATGACATGAAAATTGCTGCATGACATGAAAAATGTTGCGTGACATAAAAAATGTCGCGCGACATGAAAACTGTTGCGTGACATGGAAAATGTTGCATGACATGAAAATTGCTGCTTGACATGAAAAATGTTGCATGACATGAAAAATGTTGCATGGCATGAAAATTGCTGCATGACATGAAAAATGTTGCATGGCATGAAAAATGATGCGTGACATAAAAAATGTCTCATGTCTTGTAAAATGTTGCGTGACATAAAAAATGTCGCGCGACATGAAAAATGTTGCGTGACATGGAAAATGTTGCATGACATGAAAATTGCTGCTTGACATGAAAAATGTTGCATGACATGAAAAATGTTGCATGACATGAAAATTGCTGCATGACATGAAAAATGATGCGTGACATAAAAAATGTCTCATGTCTTGTAAAATGTTGCGTGACATAAAAAATGTCGCGCAACATGAAAAATGTTGCGTGACATGGAAAATGTTGCATGACATGAAAAATGTTGCATGACATGAAAATTGCAGCTTGACCTGAAAAATGTTGCATGACATGAAAAATGTGGCATGACATAAAAATGTTTCATGAAATAAAAAATTCGCGCGACATTAAAAATGTTGCATGACATGGAAAATGTTGCATGACATGAAACACTGCTGCTTGTAATGAAAAATGGTGCATAATATGAAAAATGTTGCATGGCATGAAAAATGTTGCACGAAATGAAAAATGGTGTATGATATGAAAAATGTTACATGACATGAAAAATGTTGCATGACATTCAAATGGCGGCATGACATGAAAAATTATGCGTGACATTAAAATGGCTCATGTCATGTAAAATGTAACGTGACGTAAAAAATGTCGCTCGACATGAAAATTGTGGCGCGACATGAAAAAAGTTGCATGATATAAAATTTGCTGAAAAGGTCTCATGTCATGTAAAATATTACGTGACATAAAAATGTCACGCGACGTGAAAAATGTTGTATGACATGAAAATTGCTGCTTGACATGAAAATGTTTGAATGAAATGAAAAATGTTCCATGGCATGAACAATTTTGCATGACACGAAATTGCTGCATGACATGAACAATGTTGCACGTCATGAAAAATTATGCGTGACATAAAAAATGACATGAAAATAGCTAATTGACATGAAAAATGTTGCATGTCATTAAAAATGCTGCATGACATGAAAAAAGTTGCATGACATGAAAAATGATGCATGACAGGAAAATTGATGCGTGACATAAAAATGTCGCATGTTATGTAAAATGTTACGTGACAAATCAATTGTCGCGCGTAAACATTGTTGCGTGACATAAAAAATGTTGCATGACATGAAAATTAATGCATGGCATTGAAATGGTGCACTGCAAGAAAAATGATGCTTGACATGAAAAATATCGCGACATGAAAATTCTTGCGTGACAATTAAAATGTTGCATGACATGTAAATTGCTGCACGACTTTAGAAATGTTGCATAACATGAAAAATGAAAACGTTACACAGCATTAAAAATGTTGCACCGCATGTAAAACGTTGCATGACTAAACATTTTGCGTGCCATGAAAATGGTGCTTGACATGAAAATTGAAGAAAATGAGTCATGTCATGTAAAATGTCAGCCCGGCATCCACCACACTCAAGCATAGGCTTCAAGTAAACCCTCAATTGCATTAAATCTCTCGGCACTTTAAAATTGCGGCCCACCTACCTCGTTTTTGTTCATCATGAACATATGAAATTTCATTAACCCTCAATATCCACTAATTGTGAAAACTGCCCGACAGAATCACCTCGGCATCCACCACACACTCAAGCGTAGGCTTCAAGTTAACCCTCAAATTGCATTAAATCTCTCGGCACTTTAAAATTGTTTGTTACCTACCTCGTTTTGTTCATCATGTACATATGAAAAAATGCATTAACCACTCAATATCCACCAATTGTGAAAAAAACTCGGCATCCACCACACTCAGGCTTTCAAGTTAATCTCTCAAGTTCTTTAAAATCATTTACCTCGTTTTTGTTCATCATGAACATATAAAAATTCATCTTCATATCACCACTCATCAGGAATACAGAATATTTCTCAATTGCATTAAATCTCTAGGCACTTTGTTAACTCGCGTATTACAGTAACATATAAAAGTGCATTAAATCTCTCGGCACTTCCCAAATTCACCTACCTCGTTTGATCATCATGAACATATCATCTCACAATATCCACCAATTGTGCCTCACACACACTTTGAGCTCACCTTCACCATTTTGTTCATCATGAACATATGAAGCATCACCATTGTTCATACCTGCCTCATCTCGGCACTTTAAAATTGCAGCCCACCCTACTGTTTTGTTCATCAATTTTTGTTCATCATGAACACTGTTTTGTTCATCATTCACTCGTTTGTTAATTCGCGTATTAATTTCGGCACTTTAATTGTGGCTCACTTCACACCTCACACACCTGTTTTTAATCATGAACACCTTCACACTAGAAAATCATAACCTCCATCTTTAATTTTGTTCACCATGAATATTTGGCATCCACCACACGAGGTAGGTAGGCTGCAATTTTAAAGTGCCGAGAGATTTAATGCACTTGAGGGTTAACTGAAGCCTATGCTTGAGTGCGTGGTGGATGCTGAGGTGATTCTGTCGGGCAGTTTTTCACAATTGGTGGATATTGGAGGGTTAATGTATTTTTCATATGTTCATGACGAACAAAAACGAGGTAGGTAGGCCGCAATTTTAAAGTGCCGAGAGATTTAATGCACTTGAGGGTTAACTTAAGCCTATGCTTGAGTGTGTGGTGGATGCCGAGGTGATTCTGTCGGGCAGTTTTTCACAATTGGTGGATATTGAGGGTTAATGCATTTTTCATATGTTCATGATGAACAAAAACGAGGTAGGTAGGCCGCAATTTTAAAGTGCCGAGAGATTTAATGCACTTGAGGGTTAACTTGAAGCCTATGCTTGAGTGTGTGGTGGATGCCGAGGTGATTATGTCGGGCAGTTTTTCACAATTGGTGGATATTGCAGGGTTAATGAAATATTTCATATGTTCATGATGAACAAAACCGAGGTAGGTAGGCCGCAATTTTAAAGTGCCGAGAGATTTAATGCAATTGAGGGTTAACTTGAAGCCTATGCTTGAGTGCGTGGTGGATGCCGAGGTGATTCTGTCGGGCAGTTTTTCACAATTGGTGGATATTGGAGGGTTAATGCATTTTTTTTATATGTTCATGATGATCAAAAACGAGGTAGGTAGGCCGCAATTTTAAAGTGCCGAGAGATTTAATGCACTTGAGGGTGAACTTGAAGCCTATGCTTGAGTGTGTGGTGGATGCCGAGGTGATTCTGTCGGGCAGTTTTTCACAATTGGTGGATATTGGAGGGTTAGTAAAATTTTCCATATATACATGAAGAACAAAACGAGGTAGGTTGGCCGCAATTTTAAAAGTACCGAGAGATTTAATGCACTTGAGGGTTAACTTGAAGTCTATGCTTGACTGTGTGGTGGATGCCGAGGTGATTCTGTCGGGCAGTTTTTCACAATTGGTGGAAATTGGAGGATTAATGAAATTTTCCATATATACATGAAGAACAAAAACGAGGTAGGTAGGCCGCAATTTTAAAGTGCCGATAGATTTAATGCACTTGAGGGTTAACTTGAAGCCTATGCTTGAGTGTGTGGTGGATGCCGAGGTGATTCTGTCGGGCAGTTTTTCACAATTGGAGGAGAATGCGGGGGTACTGAAATTATCCATATTTACATGGAGAACAAACACGAGGTAGGTAGGCTGCAATTTTAAAGTGCCGAGAGATTTAATGCACTTGAGGGTTAACTTGAAGCCTATGCTTGAGTGTGTGGTGGATGCCGAGGTGATTCTGTCGGGCAGTTTTTCACAATTGGTGGAAATTGGAGGGTTAATGAAATTTTCCATATATACATGAAGAACAAAAAACGAGGTATGTAGGCCGCAATTTTAAAGTGCTGAGAGATTTAATGCACTTGATGGTTAACTTGAAGCCTATGCTTGAGTGTGTGGTGGATGCCGAGGTGATTCTGTCGGGCAGTTTTTCACAATTGGTGGATATTGGAGGGTTAATGAAATTTTCCATATATACATGAAGAACAAAAACGAGGTAGGTAGGCCGCAATTTTAAAGTGCCGAGAGATTTAATGCACTTTGAGGGTTAACTTAAGCCTATGCTTGAGTGTGTGGTGGATGCCGAGGTGATTCTGTCGGGCAGTTTTTCACAATTGGTGGAAATTGGAGGTTAATGAAATTTTCCATATATACATGAAGAACAAACACGAGGTAGGTAGGCTGCAATTTTAAAGTGCCGAGAGATTTAATGCACTTTGAGGGTGAACTTGAAGCCTATGCTTGAGTGTGTGGTGGATGCCGAGGTGATTCTGTCGGGCAGTTTTTCACAATTGGTGGATATTGAGGGTTAATGAAATTTTCCATATATACATGAAGAACAAAAACGAGGTAGGTTGGCCGCAATTTTAAAGTACCGAGAGATTTAATGCACTTGAGGGTTAACTTGAAGCCTATGCTTGAGTGTGTGGTGGATGCCGAGGTGATTCTGTCGGGCAGTTTTTCACAATTGGTGGAAATTGGAGGGTTAATGAAATTTTCCATATATACATGAAGAACAAAACGAGGTAGGTAGGCCGCAATTTTAAAGTGCCGAGAGATTTAATGCAATTTGAGAGTTAACTTGAAGCCTATGCTTGAGTGTGTGGTGGATGCCGAGGTGATTCTGTCGGGCAGTTTTTCACAATTGGTGGATATTGGAGGGTTAATGCATTTTTTCATATGTTCATGATGAACAAAAACGAGGTAGGTAGGCCGCAATTTTAAAGTGCCGAGAGATTTAATGCACTTGAGGGTGAACTTGAAGCCTATGCTTGAGATTGTGGTGGATGCCGAGGTGATTCTGTTGGGCAGTTTTTCACAATGGGTGGATATTGGTGGGTTAAGGCATGTTTTCGGATGTTCAGGATGTACAAAAACGAGGTGGGTAGGCAGCAATTTCAAAGTGCCGAGAGATTTAATGCACTTGAGGGTTAACTCTAAGCCTATGCTTGAGTGTGTGTGGTGGATGCCGAGGTGATTCTGTCGGGCAGTTTTTCACAATTGGTGGATATTGAGGGTTAATGCATTTTTCATATGTTCATGATGAACAAAAACGAGGTAGGTAGGCTGCAATTTTAAAGTGCCGAGAGATTTAATGCACTTGAGGGTTAACTTGAAGCCTATGCTTGAGTGTGTGGTGGATGCCGAGGTGATTCTGTCGGGCAGTTTTTCACAATTGGTGGATATTGAGGGTTAATGCATTTTTTCATATGTTCATGATGAACAAAACGAGGTAGGTAGGCCGCAATTTTAAAGTGCCGAGAGATTTAATGCACTTGAGGGTTAACTTGAAGCCTATGCTTTAGTGTGTGTGGTGGATGCCAGGGTGATTCTGTCGGGCAGTTTTTCACAATTGGTGGATATTGGAGGGTTAATGAAATTTTCCATATATACATGAAGAACAAAAACGAGGTAGGTAGGCCGCAATTTTAAAGTGCCGAGAGATTTAATGCACTTGAGGGTTAACTTGAAGCCTATGCTTGAGTGTGTGGTGGATGCCGAGGTGATTCTGTCGGGCAGTTTTTCACAATTGGTGGATATTGGAGGGTTAATGAAATTTTCCATATATACATGAAGAACAAAAACGAGGTAGGTAGGCCGCAATTTTAAAGTGCCGAGAGATTTAATGCACTTGAGAGTTAATTTGAAGCCTATGCTTGAGTGTGTGGTGGATGCCAAGGTGATTCTATCGGGCAGTTTTTCACAATTGGTGGATATTGGAGGGTTAATGAAATTTTCCATATATACATGAAGAACAAAAACGAGGTAGGTAGGCCGCAATTTTAAAGTGCCGAGAGATTTAATGCACTTGAGGGTTAACTTGAAGCCTATGCTTGAGTGTGTGGTGGATGCCAAGGTGATTCTATCGGGCAGTTTTTCACAATTGGTGGATATTGGAGGGTTAATGAAATTTTCCATATATACATGAAGAACAAAAACGAGGTAGGTAGGCCGCAATTTTGAAGTGCCGAGAGATTTAATGCGCTTGAGGGTTGACTTGAGGCCGATGGTTGAGCGTGTGGTGGATGCCGAGGTGATTCTGTCGGGCAGTTTTTCACAATTGGTAGATATTGGAGTGTTAATGAAATGTTTCATATGTTCATGATGAACAAAAACGAGGTAGGTAGGCGGCAATTTTAAAGTGCCGAGAGATTTAATGCACTTGAGGTTTAACTTGAAGCCTATGCTTGAGTGTGTGGTGGATGCCGAGGTGATTCTATCGGGCAGTTTTTCACAATTGGTGGATATTGGAGGGTTATTGAAATTTTCCATATATACATGAAGAACAAAAACGAGGTAGGTAGGCCGCAATTTTAAAGTGCCGAGAGATTTAATGCACTTGAGGGTTAACTTGAAGCCTATGCTTGAGTGTGTGGTGGATGCCAAGGTGATTCTGTCGGGCAGTTTTTCACAATTGGTGGATATTGGAGGGTTAATGAAATTTTCCATATATACATGAAGAACAAAAACGAGGTAGGTAGGCCGCAATTTTAAAGTGCCGAGAGATTTAATGCACTTGAGGGTTAACTTGAAGCCTATGCTTGAGTGTGTGGTGGATGCCGAGGTGATTCTGTCGGGCAGTTTTTCACAATTGGTAGATATTGGAGGGTTAATGAAATGTTTCATATGTTCATGATGAACAAAAACGAGGTAGGTAGGCCGCAATTTTAAAGTGCCGAGAGATTTAATGCACTTGAGGGTTAACTTGAAGCCTATGCTTGAGTGTGTGGTGGATGCCGAGGTGATTCTGTCGGGCAGTTTTTCACAATTGGTGGATATTGGAGGGTTAATGAAATTTTCCATATATACATGAAGAACAAAAACGAGGTAGGTAGGCCGCAATTTTAAAGTGCCGAGAGATTTAATGCACTTGAGGGTTAACTTGAAGCCTATGCTTGAGTGTGTGGTGGATGCCAAGGTGATTCTGTCGGGCAGTTTTTCACAATTGGTGGATATTGGAGGGTTAATGAAATTTTCCATATATACATGAAGAACAAAAACGAGGTAGGTAGGCCGCAATTTTAAAGTGCCGAGAGATTTAATGCACTTGAGGGTTAACTTGAAGCCTATGCTTGAGTGTGTGGTGGATGCCAAGGTGATTCTGTCGGGCAGTTTTTCACAATTGGTGGATATTGGAGGGTTAATGAAATTTTCCATATATACATGAAGAACAAAAACGAGGTAAGTAGGCCGCAATTTTGAAGTGCCGAGAGATTTAATGCACTTGAGGGTTAACTTGAAGCCTATGCTTGAGTGTGTGGTGGATGCCAAGGTGATTCTGTCGGGCAGTTTTTCACAATTGGTGGATATTGGAGGGTTAATGAAATTTTCCATATATACATGAAGAACAAAAACGAGGTAGGTAGGCCGCAATTTTGAAGTGCCGAGAGATTTAATGCACTTGAGGGTTAACTTGAAGCCTATGCTTGAGTGTGTGGTGGATGCCAAGGTGATTCTGTCGGGCAGTTTTTCACAATTGGTGGATATTGGAGGGTTAATGAAATGTTTCATATGTTCATGATGAACAAAAACGAGGTAGGTAGGCCGCAATTTCAAAGTGCCGAGAGATTTAATGCACTTGAGGGTTTACTTGAAGCCTATGCTTGAGTGTGTGGTGGATGCCGAGGTGATTCTGTTGGGCAGTTTTTCACAATTGGTGGATATTGGAGGGTTAATAAAATTTTCCATATATACATGAAGAACAAAAACGAGGTAGGTAGGCCGCAATTTTAAAGTGCCGAGAGATTTAATGCACTTGAGGGTTTACTTGAAGCCTATGCTTGAGTGTGTGGTGGATGCCGAGGTGATTCTGTAGGGCAGTTTTTCACAATTGGTGGATATTGGAGGGTTAATGAAATTTTCCTTATATACATGATGAACAAAAACGAGGTAGGTAGGCCGCAATTTTAAAGTGCCGAGAGATTTAATGCACTTGAGGGTTAACTTGAAGCCTATGCTTGAGTGTGTGGTGGATGCCGAGGTGATTCTGTCGGGCAGTTTTTCACAATTGGTAGATATTGGAGGGTTAATGAAATGTTTCATATGTTCATGATGAACAAAAACGAGGTAGGTAGGCCGCAATTTTAAAGTGCCGAGAGATTTAATGCACTTGAGGGTTAACTTGAAGCCTATGCTTGAGTGTGTGGTGGATGCCGAGGTGATTCTGTCGGGCAGTTTTTCACAATTGGTGGATATTGGAGGGTTAATGATTTTTTTCATATATACATGAAGAACAGAAACGAGGTAGGTAGGCCGCAATTTTAAAGTGCCGAGAGATTTAATGCACTTGAGGGTTAACTTGAAGCCTATGCTTGAGTGTGTGGTGGATGCCGAGACATTTTACATGACATGACTCATTTTCTTTAATTTTCATGTCAAGCACCATTTTTCATGGCACGCAAAATTTTTAGTCATGCAACGTTTTACATGCGGTACAACATTTTTAATGCTGTGTAACGTTTCTCATGTCATGCAACATTTTAATTGTCACGCAAGAATTTTCATGTCGCGAAATTTTTTACATAACATGCGACATTTTATGTCACGCATCAATTTTCCTGTCATGCATCATTTTCATGTCATGCAACTTTTTTCATGTCATGCAGCATTTTATGTCACGCATCAATTTTCCTGTCATGACTCATTTTCATGTCATGCAACTTTTTTCATGTCATGCAGCATTTTTATGACATGCAACATTTTTCATGTCAATTAGCTATTTTCATGTCATTTTTATGTCACGCATAATTTTTCATGACGTGCAACATTGTTCATGCCGCCATTTGAATGTCATGCAACATTTTTCATGTCATGTAACATTTTCATATCATACACCATTTTTCATTTCATACATTATTTTTCATGCCATGCAACATTTTTCATATTAGGCAACATTTTTCATTACAAGCAGCAGTTTTTCAAGTCATGCAACACTTTCCATGTCATGCAACATTTTTAATGTCGCGCAAATTTTTTATGTCATGAAACATTTTTTATGTCATGCCACATTTTTCATGTCATGCAACATTTTTCAGGTCAAGCTGCAATTGTCATGTCATGCCACATTTTCCATGTCACGCAACATGTTTTATGTCGCGCGACATTTTTTATGCCACGCAACATTTTACAAGACATGAGACATTTTTTATGTCACGCATCATTTTTCATGCCGTGCAACATTTTTCATGTCATGCAGCAATTTTCATGTCATGCAACATTTTTCATGTCATGCAACATTTTTCATGTCAAGCAGCAATTTTCATGTCATGCAACATTTTCCATGTCACGCAACATTTTTCATGTCACGCGACATTTTTTATGTCACGCAACATTTTACAAGACATGAGACATTTTTTATGTCACGCATAATTTTTCATGCCATGCAACATTTTTCATGTCATGCAGCAATTTTCATGCCATGCAACATTTTTTATGTCATACAACATTTTTCATGTCAAGCAGCAATTTTCATGTCATGCAACATTTTCCATGTCACGCAACATTTTTCATGTCGCGCGACATTTTTTATGTCACGCAACATTTTACAAGACATGAGACATTTTACAAGACATGAGACATTTTTTATGTCACGCATCATTTTTCATGTCATGCAGCAATTTTCATGTCATGCAACATTTTTCATGTCAAGCAGCAATTTTCATGTCATGCAACATTTTCCATGTCACGCAACATTTTTCATGTCGCGCGACACTTTTTATGTCCCGCAACGTTTTTTGTGTCACTCAACATTCTACACGACACGAGACATTTTACAAGACATGAGACATTTTTTATGTCACGCATCATTTTTCATGTCATGCAGCAATTTTCATGTCATGCAACATTTTTCATGTCATGCAACATTTTTCATGTCAAGCAGCAATTTGCATGTCATGCAACATTTCCCATGTCACGCAACATTTTTCATGTCGCGCGACATTTTTTATGTCACGCAACATTTTACAAGACATGAGACATTTTTTACGTCACGCATCATTTTTCATGCCATGCAACATTTTTCATGTCATGCAACAATTTTCATGCCATGCAACATTTTTCATGTCATACAACATTTTTCATGTCAAGCAGCAATTTTCATGTCATGCAACATTGTCCATGTCACGCAACATTTTTCATGTCGTGCGACATTTTTTATGTCACGCAACATTTTACAAGATATGAGACATTTTTTATGTCACGCATCATTTTTCATGCCATGCAACATTTTTCATGTCATGCAGCAATTTTCATACCATGCAACATTTTTCATGTCATGCAACATTTTTCATGTCAAGCAGCAATTTTCATGTCATGCTACATTTTCCATGTCACGCAACATTTTTCATGTTGCGCGACATTTTTTATGTCACGCAACATTTTACAAGGCATAAGACATTTTTTATGTCACGCAACATCCTTCATGCAGTGCAACATTTCCCATGTCATGCATCGTTTTACACGCAACATTCTCCATGGTATGCAACATTCTTCATGTCACACAACTTTGCAACCTTTACGTTACGCAGTCTTGCTACATTTGGCATTGCATGCAACATTTTTTATGTCACGCAACATTTCTCAAGGTATTAAACATTTTTCATGCATTGCAACATTTTTCATGTCAATCATCTTTTTCCATGTCACGCAACATTCATTATGTCATGCAACATTTTTCATGTCGTGCAACATTTTCCATATCGTGCAACATTTTTCATGCCATGCTTTTCAGTAAAATAATTTGAAGGTACAAAGTCACTCCATTTTTAAATGTGGGTAAAAATCTGGACGTTGGATTCCATCCACCTCGGAAAACACGGAAAACAAAATAAGGACGTTGAAACGCAGGCGTTGGTTTCACGCTAGTTGATCCCTCAACAAA